>NW_027642667.1:0-24990 GCF_032717465.1 Coenobita brevimanus | reverse complement strand
TTTCTTATACATTATTTTGTAAAAATATATTAATATCTCGAACATATGTATTATTACCCTTTAACCCTTTAGTAGACAACCAACTACTAACTAGACACCTACACTTTATTATAAATCATATAAACCAAACACAATTTTCTTTTGAAAAGGAAAGATACTCCACAGATTCAGAAAAATCTTATTTGAATAAAAATGTTTTCAGTAATAACCTACATTTAATTATAAATCATATAAACCAAACACAATTTTCTTTTGGAACTTTAGGGTTCAAAGAAAAATCTTCAATTATTTTTTTTTATTCTGAAATGGAGAAATTATATTCAAGAAAGTCAGACTAAAAACTATTTTCTTATACATTATTTTGTAAAAATATATTAATATCTCGAACATATGTATTATTACCCTTTAACCCTTTAGTAGACAACCAACTACTAACTGGACACCTACACTTTATTATAAATCATATAAACCAAACACAATTTTCTTTTGAAAAGGAAAGATACTCCACAGATTCAGAAAAATCTTATTTGAATAAAAATAGTAATGGCCAATCATTAAAAAAAAAAGTCGGAAGTATGATATATCACTCCTAAGATTTTTCAGAGTCTCTGAAATGTAAAAAATATTAATAGAGTGTCACTCTAATAAATTTTTCTGAATTTGCAAAACTAAAAAAAAAATAGTAGATAGCCAATCAATAAAAAAAAAATCGGAAGTATGATATATAACTCCTAAGATTTTTCAGAGTCTCTGAAATGTAAAAAAAAATATTTGTCACTCTAATAAATTTTTCTGAATTTACAAAACTAAAAAAAAAAAATAGTAGATAGCCAATCATTAAAAAAAAAATCGGAAGTATGATATATCACTCCTAAGATTTTTCAGAGTCTCTGAAATGTAAAAAAAAATAAGATGTATCAAACTAATAAATTTTTATGAATTTGAAAAACTAAGAAAAAAATAGATTAGCTGCCCAATCATTAAAAAAAAGTCGGAAGTATGATATATCACTCCTAAGATTTTTCAGAGTCTCTGAAGTGTAAAAAAATATGTTGTTTCACTCAAATAAATTATTCTGAATTTACAAAACTAAGAAAAAAATAGTAGATGGACCAATCATTAAAAAAAAAGTCGGAAGTTTGATATATCACTCCTAAGATTTTTCAGTCTCTCTGAAGTGTAAAAAGAATATGTTGTGTCACTCTAATAAATTTTTCTGAATTTACAAAACTAAAAAAAAATTAGTAGATAGCCAATCATTAAAAAAAAAAGTCGGAAGTATGATATATCACTCCTAAGATTTTTCAGAGTCTCTGAAGTGTAAAAATATGTATATGGTGTCGCTCTAAAAAATTTTTCTGAATTTACAAAAATAAGTAATTAAAATAGTAGATGGCCAATCATTAAAAAAAAAAAGTCGGAAGTATGATATATCACTCCTAAGATTTTTCAGAGTCTCTGAAGTGTAAAAAAAATATATTGTGTCACTCTAATAAATTTTTCTGAATTTACAAAACTAAAAAAAAAATAGTAGATGGCCAATCATTAAAAAAAAAAGTCGGAAGTATGATATATCACTCCTAAGATTTTTCAGAGTCTCTGAAGTGTAAAAAAAAATATATTGTGTCACTCTAATAAATTTTTCTGAATTTACAAAACTAAGGAAAAAAAATAGTAGATGGCCAATCATTAAAAAAAAGTCGGAAGTATGATATATCACTCCTAAGATTTTTCAGAGTCTCTGAAGTGTAAAAAAAAATATATTGTGTCACTCTAATAAATTTTTCTGAATTTACAAAACTAAGAAAAAAAAATAGTAGATGGCCAATCATTAAAAAAAAACTCGGAAGTATGATATATCACTCCTAAGATTTTTCAGAGTCTCTGAAGTGTAAAAAAAAATATATTGTGTCACTCTAATAAATTTTTCTGAATTTACAAAACTAAAAAAAAAATAGTAGATGGCCAATCATTAAAAAAAAACTCGGAAGTATGATATATCACTCCTAAGATTTTTCAGAGTCTCTGAAGTGTAAAAAAAATATATTGTGTCACTCTAATAAATTTTTCTGAATTTACAAAACTAAGAAGAAAAAATAGTAGATGGCCAATCATTAAAAAAAAAACTCGGAAGTATGATATATCAAATAAACTTTTCTCACAAAAGTGTAAAATATTAAAGATTCTAATGGTTGATTTTTATTATAAAGAAACAAACAAATATTATTACACCATATATGTAAGACAAATATGTAGTCATGTTGGTTCTATATAATTCTGAAATGAAAAAAAAAATTTCAGTCCTTGTTGACCTATCTGGTTGGGAGTTGGTTACCCACTTAAATATTAAAAATAATTCAATTTTATGAAGAATAAATATATAATCTTTTTTGTAATATAATTTCATCTCTTAAGAAAATACTCATTCTTTCATAACTATTATATTCTACATATATATGTTATTTTAGACATTTTATCATTAATTCCCTTGTGGGAATTTTCATTTGTACAGGATCGAGACATATTAAATAAAAATTATTTTCTCGTAGATTCATTTCTGTATAATCTGTTCCTATTATGTCATCTGTTATATAAAAAAATGCTCTAAATTCTCTATTTTTAAAATTTTCTAAAAACTTATTAAAATTACACATATTATAATGTTTACAATCTAAATCTATATATATAATAATATCATTACAATCAACCAATGTTATGTCATTCTCACTAAATAATATAGTTAAATTATGCCCTATTGACATTTTAAATGAATCGATGAGCATCTCCATTTTATTTCTACCAAGAATAAAAACAAAAGGTTTTCTCTCCTCTTTTTCCTTTTAGCTATTGCATAATATAAATATTCAAAAGATTCAGTCTGGTATTTTATCTCATCAACACTTATTGGCTTTACAACTTCTTGAAGTTTCAGCACTTCCTTTAACATGTTAAATATATATTTATAATCATTTTCTAATATTTCACCATCTTCACAGATATTGTTTTCATAGTTTTTACATTTGACTATAGTTTTATATTTCAAAAAGGCAAACATTTTATTTTCATCTATTCCAAACTGATATGCTACAATCTTTCTGAAGCATTGGTAAAGACGCCAAATATCCTCCTCTGTTTCTATTTGAGTCAGAGTGTACAGAGAATATTCTATAATTTTATAAATATTAATCCTCGATGAAGCATCATTACCTGAATATATAAAATAACAAACAAGTGCAGGAATCAAACTGCTTTTCTTTTCATTGTAGTAGTCACCTTTTTCACCATAGAGATTTTGTATAATAAATTCAATTATATTAAAACACGAAGCTGGAGTACGTTCTTCTTCTTCATATAAATATTTTATAAAATTATTAATCTCATTTTCATCTTTAGTTCCTTCTTGTTGTCCTTGTTTATACTTTTCAATCTTTTTGTAACTATGTTTATATATTTTTGGAAGTTCATCCTCTTCTTCTTTTCTTAATTTATTAGACTGAATGTTGTTTTGATATTGACGCTTCATCTTTCACAAACTAACTACTTCTCAAATCTATATTTATATATATCCGTATAAATCGTTGCCATGGATTGCGATTTAGAAGAAAAAGCTCGATTCAATCAAGAGGTTGAATATTTACTTAGGTGTTTTAATGAAAGGTCGATTAATAACCCCAATAAAAAATGTACTATATTTACAAAAGAGAGATTAAACTCCTATATTAACTCTATTGAAGAAGCAACAAAAAAACAAGGTAGTAAAGATCCAAAAGAATATAATAAATTGAGATTATACAAAATTGGAGAGTATATGGGTGCTACTAGATTATTTGCTAAGAAAACTGGAAAATATTTTGTTCATATAGATGAATTATATTATATTATAAAAGAATGCCATTCTGGAACAGGACATAGAGGGGAAAAATACACATATAAAAAAATCAATGAAAAAATTGCTAATATATCAATGAATTTAGTTAAACTTTATATTAAACATTGTAAGAATTGTAATCTTAGGAAAAAATTGTCTTATCCTAAAAAAGTTGTAACAAACCCAATAATATCAGGTAGATATGGAGATAGGGTTCAGGTGGACTTGATTAATATGCTTTCAGAGAGTTATATGGGATACAATTACATACTTAACTATCAAGATCATAACACCAAATTTTGTATATTACGTCCTCTACACAGCAAAGAGTCTAAAGAGGTGGAAAAGACCATTTTAGATATAATCTTGTTATTTGGTCCCCCTAGAATCTTACAGACAGACAATGGTTTAGAATTTTCTTCACTGAAAAACATAATCGAAGAATACAATATGAGTATTAGTTTAATCAAAGGGCGACCTTATCACCCACAAAGTCAAGGAAGTGTTGAGCGGGCAAATGGAGATGTAATTAACATTCTGAAAGCTTTAAATAATGAAGGTAAGTACAATAATTGGGTGGACGCCTTAAACGTGGCACAATACTATAAAAATACATCGCATAATAGATCCATTGGTATGAGTCCTTATGAGGCTCTTTTTGGTAATTCCATATCTACAACTGAGATTTTAAAGAAGAATTCAGAAAAAATGTTAACAGTTCCTGATTCTATCGCTCCCATTTTTTCAAAAGTTCTCATTCCCATTCCGGAAAATTTTAAAATATCGAAATTGAATAATTCCAATCTCATGGGATATATATCAGAATATGATAAATCAACAAACGAATATAAAATTCAAACACTTCTTGGGTTTTCATTAAAGGAGAATTTTAAAAGACATCAATTCCAAATAATTTCAGGTGAGATGATTCAAAATGTTGAAGAAAAAGTAAAGGTTTTATTTCTCTTAAACAGGCCGTTTTCATGGAAAATTATAAAGAAAAAAACAATCTCGATATCCAGTGTGGATGTAAGAAAGGTTGCAAAGGAGGAAAATGCCTCTGTAGACGCATGGGACAGTTTTGTAATAAAGATAAATGTCATAGGGAAAGAATATGCGATAATACAAGAGAAAATGTTATAATTAAATAATTTTATTATTTTTTCTCCTTAAATATCTGCTTGTAATTGTTAGTTGAAGGAAATTCTAAATTTAAGTTAAAATCCATATCTTCATCACCGTGAGTCTTTGGAATATTAAAAGTAGCATCGATATCGGAACTAAATGAATCATGAAATTCTTCAGTATCATCGGAAATATCACTCTCAATAGGACCATTACCAATAGAATCGGTATCTATGTTATTCCCCTCATCTTTTTCCCCATCAATATCTTCAGTTCCAATAACAGTAGTATCTACATCTGTAAAAATATCAGAAATAGTTGGAGTTAATTCATTAACATCGGTGATAATTTCTGGGTTAATGTTAATAGTATCATTTTTTATTTTTTCATTTAATTCTTTATAAAGTAATGAAAGAATAATAGATGATATCACTATAAAAATTATTAAAATTATAAATAAAATCAAAGGAATAAAACCTTTTTTTTTCCAAAATGGTCCATTTTCATATATACCTAAAATATCTTCCATATTAGATATCTATTAAAAATTAAGAAAAAATTGAGTATTTATTTTATATTTTATAAATCCTTTAAAGTTTCTTGTTCTAACTATAAGTTTCTCAACTTATCCACTCTTTTTATCCCTTAATTATCTTCCAAAATATTTAATAACCACTTTATTTTTAAATGATATAAATTAATAAAAAACAAATCTTTACCCCCAAAACCTCATCCTTATCAAGAATGACGTCAAGGGAACTAAACCATATATAAACTCCTCTCCTTGTGAAAACTCAGCAGAGAAGATGGAGTTATCCATAAGTAAAGAGTCAATCCCAAAGGCTGGTAGTTCCCAAGAAAAATTACCAGAGAAGGAAATTGATCTGTCAGAACTGGAAAGTAAACTCTACCAGGGAATAGACAATAAATCGTGGAATGAAATAGAGGAATCTACAAGAATGATTAAGAGAAAATATCAAAATTGGAAACCTCCTAAATATTTACCTAGAAAAAAATATTGGGATGAATGTGCACAACTTATGGAAAAGAAAGAAATCCCACCACATGTAGATCCCAAGAATATTCCGTTTTTTGTGCATTTTTTTGACGAGATGGGATCCTCAGCAATAACGGAAGAGGCGCTATCAGAAGATGAGAAGCTTATGGATTTGGAAAATGAACTCTTCACTGGAATAGATAATAAACCGTGGAGTGAAATAGAGGGGTGTACAATGAAAATTAAAAGTAAATATCCAAATTGGGAACCTCCCTATTATTTACCAAGAGACAACTATTGGGATGAATGTACACAGATCAGTATAAGAGATGAAATCCCACCACATGTAGATCCAAAAATATCCCATACTGGGTCCACTTCTTCAATATATAACAACTGTATAAATTATAAGATGAAAATAAATCAAAGATTGTAAAAATATATTTATTTACTGGTTATGTTGGAAAAACAATTAATATTATTAACAATGTAAGCAACGCCAACAATTATAAAAATGAGTGCTACAACAGCAATTATTATTAGAATAATTACAGACAGTCCATAAAAATCCATTACTGATTGAATGTTATTTTTTTTAAAAATATATTTATATATAACCTTTTAGTGAGCAACCAGTTGAAATAGCTTTTCAACAATTAACCCTTTAGCGGGCAGCCAACCAGATTGCCTTTTCGCCTCAGTGTTATATACGATCATATGGTCATACGACTACACCTTTGTCATAAATGCACAGAGTAGTAGTTAGTGTTGGGTTGTTACAATAATATTTCAACCAAAACACCTCTTTCATTTGAACCTTAACTCGTGGTGGTGGACGGTGCCGCCGCTAGAAAGAGCAATATTGGCTGCCGTATTACAGGAAAGGCTCCACCGATTGGACAAAAATATTAATTGTTGCTGATGCTAGGATGGAGCTGGAAGTTTGGAGAATGTTTCTATGTCATTGTAGTAGGTAATATCACTCGAGTCTGAAGTGCATAGACGATGGTGGGCGCTGCTGTCGTCTCGATCTTGGATAGGTAGAAGCGAATGGTGCGTCGCTGACGAGAAAACACGTCGGCGCAATGGCCAGAAGAAGATACTTTCGAACGTCAAGTTGGGATAATAACCTGATATAGCCACTTGTCCGCTAAAGGGGTCGGGAAGACCTTTCCGTGACATTGTTGACTTTATCAATAAAAGGGGAAAAATTAAATATTGCATAATTATAAGTATAGTTTTTTAGAGGTCGAATTGATTTGATTAACCTAAGTATCAACCATCCTCTAATAACCATTTCAAAATAGTTAAAGATGTTATTAAAATTATTAAAAAGGTAAGAATTTTCACTGGTCAGTTCTACCACAATATTGCTATGGTATTCTGCATTTAAAATTTTAACAGTAAGGATTCTGTTTTCCTTCTCACCAAGAATTAGGCCATAATTAATTAAATTTTTTCGTGTAAAAAATGTTTTTATTTCTGTGCGATTCACTATCCAATGAAAGGTGGCAGCAAAAAGTTCGTGAATGACAGACTGAATTTTATTAGGAGTTATCATTATCAAATTTAGTATTTTATATTTTTTTTCATCTTTTCCATTCCACCGTTTTTCATCATTTATAAAGTTCCAAATGTCATTAGCCCAATAAATATATGGATTTGAGGAACTGGCAATCTCTCTAACCAAGGCAATTATAATATCAGGCCGGTTGTGGTAAAGATAGCCTAGAAATTCCTTTGATTCCTGTGATAGGATGATATTTTTCTCTCCCGAGAAGGAGAATATCGATATCATCATCATTTTTAATATATATTCATATTTAATAAAATCTATATCTGTTCCAATTTGCCAGTTATCGAGAAAATTAAAATTGGTATCCTGCTGTTCAAACCGATTACCCAACGTACCGGATTTTAAATCACCCAATTTTCTTTTAAGCGTGGCGAAGTATCTATCTTCAGAATAATTTCCCGCAAGGGTGGGAATGATAAAAGTGGGTTTACTTGCCTGATTAGTTCGATTAGATCGCCCAATGTGCTGCGTAAATGTGAAAGGATTATAACTAGGATCCATAAAAAAATGATATCTCTTTCCTGCTGATTTATTTTCGAGACTGTCGTGAAGATTAATTCCAGTGGAGCCTTTATTACTTACGATAATACCCCTGATATTATTATTATTATTGAAAAAACGTATTGCATTTTCGGGACTAATAGGTATGTTAGAAACAAAGTAACAGCCATTATTTTTTTCATCACGAATTCTCATCAATTTGCGACTCGTTACTTCAAGGCAGACCTCATGTCCCAACCAATTTTGCATTGAATCTATAAAGGATGGCGGCATGAGACGAAGCAGAATTAAGGGAGGTGGTCGAGGTACAAGAAGGGGGAATTCCATCCCCGCTGATATCTCGTGTGAATATAAATATTCGTAAAGACATAGGCTACTCATAATCTGGTGCATTTTTATTACCTGCTCAGATGTGGCGTTGGGGAATAGAAGGTTAGAAGAAGAATCCACCCATCGATTCAATGAACTGTCTTCGGTTATCTCTGTTGTAAAGATAAATTTACTATTTTTCTCTAAACTATCGACTATATTCTTCGTCCCAAAAAATTTTACATTTAGAATGATATTTTTTTGCAAATATACTAACTTTGCATTAAAAAGAGTCCATTGCTTATTAGCGAGAGTTTTTATATTTTTATTTCCTCTAAGAATATTTTTTGGAGTTTTCAGATTAAGAATTACTCCCTCGGTAGCACCTCCTCTAAAGAATAACAAGTAATTAATATATTTAACAGTATAATTCATAATTAATTGGTGGTATTGGGGTGTTTTGATTTTCTTTATATCGATATCAACTCCACTCATGGTTATGTTATGGGTCAAATACATCCCATTATAATAAAGAATCTTGAGAATAGTTTCTAGAAATATATTTCCAAATTCTTTGGCGTATTTTTCATAAAACTCATCATAATTCGGTAGTACTTTCCTAATGATAAAGTCTACAACATGTAAGTCTTCTGATTTCGCAAATGGTGTTGCACTAAGAAAAACCACAAAGCTCTCTTTAACCGTCTGATTTATAAAGAGTTTAAATGAATCAGAAATATTCAATTTTTGATGTTTTTGATGCTGACTTGTATTTTTCACCTGATGAAACTCGTCCACGATAATTGCCTTGAATTTTTTATTATATTTTCTTTTCCAATTCAATATTTTATCCAGTTTCCTATGCAAAATATTGAAAGTTGTTAAATATATCCTAAAAGGGGGGGTTGGGTTGCGACCAAAAATGTTTAATTTCATTATCTAGCTCGATTATCATTACATTATTTTTAAAAAAATCTTCATTACATAGTTTTAATTCTTTTCGAATATCATCAAACAGGTTCCTATTCGCTGTAATCCATAAAAAATCACTCTGTTTTTGTTGTTGATAAATGAAAGCAGCCACCATTCTACTCTTCCCTAGACCAGTCCCAAAGGCACAAATAAACCCCCTCTAATTCCATCATCGTCGTCATCTTCTGCTGTGGCCAATTGGGTACACATTAAAAATGCTGTTGCAGCCTGTATTTTTGATATATTGCAGTGAACCAATAGAGAGTCGGGAACTCCTGTTAAACTAAACAGAGAGTCTTTGAGACCAACTTTGGCTATCTGTGAGATATCTTCAGTGGAAATGTGTTTACTATACCTTTTAAGATATCCATTCATTATTCATCTAGGGATAATAAAAATTAAAATATAAACCATATTTATTTTAACTGCCAACCAGCAAGGGCCTTTTTGCCTCAGTGTTATATACGACCATATGGTCACATGACTACACCAATGCACGGAGTAGTGATAGTAGTAGTTACTGTTGGGTTGCTACAATAATATTTCAACCAAAACACCTCTTTCAACTCCTCGGACTAGAGTGGTGGTGACGCCGCTAGAAAGAGCAATATTGGCTGCGGCATTACAGGAAAGGCTCCACCGATTGGACAAAAACTAGTTTGTTGCTGGAAGTTTGGAGTTGATAATCCCCCAAAAAGTCTACTATGTAGTAGTGATCTACAATAAGATGTAAAACCAACTTTATTGATGATAGCCTAATATAGCCACTTGCCAGCTAAAGGATGCGAAAGAGCTCATTGCAAACATTTACAAAAACACCATAATTCAACTCTTTTCTAAATATTTTGTTTACTAAAGTTTTAAAATTTTTTCATTCTTCTCAATAATTTCTTTACAACATTGTAGTAGGATTTCATCCTTGCTATTTTCATTAGTCAAAACTATAAATTTGGTTAGCATTTGGTCTCTTAGCCTTGAATTCTTCATCTGTTAAAAAGGAAAAGAAAAATTATTTTACCAAGAAAATTAAATATATTTGGCTGAGTTTTTCAAACCCGAAATTAAACCAACAACATCAGCCACTTGCCCACATATTTCCAAGATTACTTTTTTTTTACATCAGCCAGCTGATCTGGAGTGTTTTTTGGGAGCATTGAGACAACCAAAAAGCGATATATCTTGCCGGTGGTTGGTTATAAAATCTCCTGTCACCCAGACAGCCCTTCATATTCCTCTCTCTAGTCAATCACAATGGATCTCACCACTAAAGAAAAGGAGGAGCTTCTAAACTTGTCCAGACCCTTACGGATATCTGATAAAAACATAGAGGTTCTAGACTCCGTTTTTATCAAAAAACATGAGGGATTTGAATCAGTTATTGCCTCAATTGAAAAGAATGAGAAGCCAGAAAAGGAAAAAATGGAGTTCCCCCAAGTTAAGCCCTGTAGTCCCGCTAGGGTTACAAGAGCGAGCTACCACTCCCGACACGGCAGCCCGGGCGAGGCTCGAACGAGCGAAGAATTAATACCTATAGTACTTTCGAATATTGGGGAGGTATTGATGAAGAAAGATGATGGAAATGTATGCTACTCGCCTCTAGCTTTCAAGACTCTTATTAACTTGTTGAAAATGATGGATATGGGACCTATTCATGTATCTGAATTTTTTAATATATTAAGAAAACTATACTCCTTGCCGACCGAAAGTAGCGACGAAAATCATCCTGACTTCCTTAGGATATTTATGGGTGTTTATTTTGCTAAAGATTTAAAGATAAACAATACATATTTCTCTGAGTTAAAGAAGGAGAAATCTTTGTCAGTTGATAAGTTTAAACGAGGAAATGATGAAAGTTTAAGACAAATGATAGCAGTCTTGATGAAAAAGGTTTTTGGAAATAGTCATGAGTTAAAAACATCGCCCTCACCAAAAGTGTCCATAGTTGCCTGCATTGGCCTCAGTCTAAACCTTCATTGGCCTAAAGAGATAAAAACTTATGCTTTTGATATTGAACCTTTCTGGGGGGTAAATGAAGAACAACCCAAAAGAGAGGCCAAGATGTTTTCAGGTAGGCTCAGTAAAATTGGCTTTATGAATGAAATTCGAATTTTTGAGATAAAAACAAATGATGATAATATAGTTACAGTGTTTACACTCTTCAAAGATTTAAAGAGAAATTTATTAAGTGGACGGAATGAGAAATTCACTAGAGATGATCTAAACCAATTAAAAATAAAAGTATTAAAAGAAGATATAATAACAAGTTATAAAATTAAGGAATATAATAAATCCCATCTCGTTATCATTCCTGAGGTCAAGATAAGTACTTCAGATACCTTAGAAGTAGGTCCTTATTTTGGAAAATCGTTTATGTCAAAATATGTTAAAAGAAATGTAAATCTAGATGAAATTTACGCAGAAAATACAATTGAGATGGCTGAAAAAGGAATTGGAAATCAGTTTACAATCGATCTTGATGGAATTATACCTAGGCTTGTTGTAAATGAACCTTTTATTATGTCTGTCAGAAATATATATGGTTTAATCTCTGTGGCTTTAGTAACAGAACCTGTATGGGCAAATGATACGTGAGTTTTTTTTACATAACTGAAATTTATACCTAAAAAATAGGAAAAATATTCACCACAATTTGCTAGATTTATTAATTATAAACTTTACTCATGGATTTATATATTCTACAGAAATGAAATGTATAAATATATATTTTTTTTAATATTCAATATGAAAAAATAAAATGGCAAAAATAAATATTATTTATTTATTATTGGTTATACAAATTATTTGTACTATTGGTATTGTTACAGGTGTTTCTGTGTTTTGTTACAAGAGATTAAACTTACAGCAATAAATATGTCTAGATATTGTGTGTGCCTGATAAAATACCACATTTTCCTTAAAAAAATGAATTTTATATTTAAAAAATAGGAAAAATAATTACCTTAATTTGCTAGATTTATTGATTATAAACTTTACTCATCGATTTATATATTCTACAGAAATGAAATGTATAAATATATATTTTTTAATATTCAATATGAAAAAATAAAATGGAAGATATAGATATTCTTACTTTATTATTGGTTATACAAATTATTTGTACTATTGGTGTTATTATTGTTCTTTCTGTGTTTTTCTACAACCTTTCAAAAAAATCTTATCGTTTAGATTCAGTTAAGTTGAAATAGAGACTGTAATGCAGCAGCCAATATTGCTCAAAACTCTTTCTAACAGCACCGTCCACTCTAGTCTGAGGAGTTAAGGTTCAAATGAAAGAGGTGTTTTGGTTGAAATATTATAATCCAACACTATTACTCCGTGCATTTATGACAAAGGTGTAGTCGTATGACCAAATGGTTGTATATAAAAAGGCAACCTTGCTGACCTATCTGGTTGGTAGTTGGCTGCCCGCTAAAGGGTTACAGAAAGGAAATGTATAAATATATTTTTTTTTATGAACATGAAAAATAAAATGTCACAAATAGATTTTCTTTTTTTATTACTCGCTCTACAGATTATTTGTACTATTCTTATTGTTATAAGTGCTTCTGTGTTTTGTTACTCCATTAATAAATATATTCCTTATTTAGAAGAAATCAAATTGAAATAATGTCCTGATTGCAAGAAAATATTTCTCTCATAATAGATTTATGAAGAAGAATGCTAATTATTTTTACAATATTAAAATCATATACTCCTGGTTCAGACGGATTGGTAGTCTTCGTGGAAATGCTTTCATTAATCCTGGAAATTCTTTGAAAATAATTTAATATTTTTATTTTCTTAAAAGGACGTTTATTATTGGTATCATTACGCTTATACAATAGCGCATTTTTTTCTTCAGAGTAATATGGAAGTGTTTTCAGAGTTTTTACGATTAGTTTTGTTTCTTCACTATTTTCATCAATAATTATATTATCTATATCATTATTATTATTATTTAACATATTATAATACAATAAAACTATATACATATGTGTATCAAGCTGATTGGGACATCCATCCCTACAAGGCATAGTATCCCAAATAAGTCGTAGTATAAGGTCATTCTTTGTGAGACTAAACTTACAGGAATAAATATGTCTAGATATTGTGTTGTGACATTTATTAAGAATTTCTTTTGTATCTGGTTTGTAATTCATTACTGGTAATAAAACATTTTTGGCTTTGATATACTCGTCTTGTCCTATATCCTCAATTATTGAACATTTCAATCGACAGTTTGTTTTAAATTTCTCAAAAATAAAAGTATGCAGATTTTTGCAGTACTCTTTAGTGCAAACCATAAATTCAGATCTAGGCTTTGTCATTTTCAACAAAAGGGTAAAGAAATTTATTAGTAAACAACTATCAAATATTTCCTTGGCCAGATCGTCACAACAGTTAAATAAATCTTTTATCCTATCTTGGGATTCTCTTAGTGGTAACTTAACATCCTTCTCCTTCGCCTTCTCATTTTCTTCTTCCAGGAATATCCCATCCATATTTTTTTTATTATAACATAGAGGTAGTTTTACCCTTAATTGGTTCTGTAGAGACTTTGAAAATTTTTCTACTCCATCTGCTAATGTCTTAAAAACATTAACAACCACAGATTCACTGAGTATATTGTTGCCTGATAAAATACCACATTTTCTTTCCGTGTTCCATGCTTTTCTTTCTTGGAATGTCATTTCAAACCACTTAGAACCCCAACCATGCTCAGACATTTTATATATATAATCTGCAAAAATCATATTACTGTATAGTGACTTTATACCTATATTCAATTCTGGAAAGATTATAGGGTTTTCATTATAGTATTTAAATGCAACAAAATATGGATTTGTTTCACATTCTTTACGCACACATTTCCAAATAGACATTTTCGAATAGGGATTATGAAATTTAATCAGATCACCAATTTCTTTTTCCAATATAGGATTTACATTTAGGTGGGGAAAAATTTTTTTATCTGAGAAATATAATGAAATGCCATCTCAAATCGACTGCTATCTTCTTTGACAAAAATTCCTTTATAATAAATATCCATATATTTTTCTATATCAGGGAGAGAAGGAGAAGAAGAGGGCATACCAATCATACTTGCAAAATCTGTACCTTTATCATTTAGGGATTTACTCAAATAAAAATTGATGACGGTCTTAATATCAATCCTTAATAGAAATGGTGTAGAGAAAGATGTGTTGTTGTTGACAGTTATTGCAAAAAGACCTCTTTCATAATTACCCACCCTTCCTTGGGAAAGTGCCGAGAGTAAATTTTTATAATCTGGAGATTCTTCTTTCCAGTGTAATAAAATATAATTCTTCTTGCCCCAAATAGAGGCAAGTAATATGAGTCTTTCAGGTACTAGTTTCATAACATTGCTTCCTCCCATATTAAAAAGGGATGTTCTCAAGCCATTCAATTCTTGAGCAATACACTGCACAAAGTTATCGCGAAATCTAATTTCGCTAAGCAAATCCATTTCTATATATAATTTATCTTCAGTTAGTGTCCTCTTCAGCGTTTTATCTCTCATATAAAAAAAATTGCTATCTGTATCCCCATAACAAGCAACAAAATCTCTATTAATGCAAAGTCCAGCCACTTTGATATTGGCAGTGGTTCGACGACCAATCTGTGTTATCAGATTGGCTAGTGGTTTATTAATCAGTGCCATTAATCCATAAACAGAGTTCATTTGCGTTTTAATTTGATTCTGCTGAACATCCATTATTCTTTTTTCTAATTCGTTTTTCTCCGGCAGCTTCATATTCTTACGTATTTCTTTTTGTTAATCAGAAGCAAAACTAGAGAAGGGATATTACCAGAGTTTGAAAAGTGCCTGGGGTTGCAAAGGAAAGAAATACGTAAGAATATGAAGCTGCCGGAGAAAAACGAATTAGAAAAAAGAATAATGGATGTTCAGCAGAATCAAATTAAAACGCAAATGAACTCTGTTTATGGATTAATGGCACTGATTAATAAACCACTAGCCAATCTGATAACACAGATTGGTCGTCGAACCACTGCCAATATCAAAGTGGCTGGACTTTTGCATTAATAGAGATTTTGTTGCTTGTTATGGGGATACAGATAGCAATTTTTTTTATATGAGAGATAAAACGCTGAAGAGGACACTAACTGAAGACAAATTATATATAGAAATGGATTTGCTTAGCGAAATTAGATTTCGCGATAACTTTGTGCAGTGTATTGCTCAAGAATTGAATGGCTTGAGAACATCCCTTTTTAATATGGGAGGAAGCAATGTTATGAAACTAGTACCTGAAAGACTCATATTACTTGCCTCTATTTGGGGCAAGAAGAATTATATTTTATTACACTGGAAAGAAGAATCTCCAGATTATAAAAATTTACTCTCGGCACTTTCCCAAGGAAGGGTGGGTAATTATGAAAGAGGTCTTTTTGCAATAACTGTCAACAACAACACATCTTTCTCTACACCATTTCTATTAAGGATTGATATTAAGACCGTCATCAATTTTTATTTGAGTAAATCCCTAAATGATAAAGGTACAGATTTTGCAAGTATGATTGGTATGCCCTCTTCTTCTCCTTCTCTCCCTGATATAGAAAAATATATGGATATTTATTATAAAGGAATTTTTGTCAAAGAAGATAGCAGTCGATTTGAGATGGCATTTCATTATATTTCTCAGATAAAAAAATTTTTTCCCCACCTAAATGTAAATCCTATATTGGAAAAAGAAATTGGTGATCTGATTAAATTTCATAATCCCTATTCGAAAATGTCTATTTGGAAATGTGTGCGTAAAGAATGTGAAACAAATCCATATTTTGTTGCATTTAAATACTATAATGAAAACCCTATAATCTTTCCAGAATTGAATATAGGTATAAAGTCACTATACAGTAATATGATTTTTGCAGATTATATATATAAAATGTCTGAGCATGGTTGGGGTTCTAAGTGGTTTGAAATGACATTCCAAGAAAGAAAAGCATGGAACACGGAAAGAAAATGTGGTATTTTATCAGGCAACAATATACTCAGTGAATCTGTGGTTGTTAATGTTTTTAAGACATTAGCAGATGGAGTAGAAAAATTTTCAAAGTCTCTACAGAACCAATTAAGGGTAAAACTACCTCTATGTTATAATAAAAAAAATATGGATGGGATATTCCTGGAAGAAGAAAATGAGAAGGCGAAGGAGAAGGATGTTAAGTTACCACTAAGAGAATCCCAAGATAGGATAAAAGATTTATTTAACTGTTGTGACGATCTGGCCAAGGAAATATTTGATAGTTGTTTACTAATAAATTTCTTTACCCTTTTGTTGAAAATGACAAAGCCTAGATCTGAATTTATGGTTTGCACTAAAGAGTACTGCAAAAATCTGCATACTTTTATTTTTGAGAAATTTAAAACAAACTGTCGATTGAAATGTTCAATAATTGAGGATATAGGACAAGACGAGTATATCAAAGCCAAAAATGTTTTATTACCAGTAATGAATTACAAACCAGATACAAAAGAAATTCTTAATAAATGTCACAACACAATATCTAGACATATTTATTCCTGTAAGTTTAGTCTCACAAAGAATGACCTTATACTACGACTTATTTGGGATACTATGCCTTGTAGGGATGGATGTCCCAATCAGCTTGATACACATATGTATATAGTTTTATTGTATTATAATATGTTAAATAATAATAATAATGATATAGATAATATAATTATTGATGAAAATAGTGAAGAAACAAAACTAATCGTAAAAACTCTGAAAACACTTCCATATTACTCTGAAGAAAAAATGCGCTATTGTATAAGCGTAATGATACCAATAATAAACGTCCTTTTAAGAAAATAAAAATATTAAATTATTTTCAAAGAATTTCCAGGATTAATGAAAGCATTTCCACGAAGACTACCAATCCGTCTGAACCAGGAGTATATGATTTTAATATTGTAAAAATAATTAGCATTCTTCTTCATAAATCTATTATGAGAGAAATATTTTCTTGCAATCAGGACATTATTTCAATTTGATTTCTTCTAAATAAGGAATATATTTATTAATGGAGTAACAAAACACAGAAGCACTTATAACAATAAGAATAGTACAAATAATCTGTAGAGCGAGTAATAAAAAAAGAAAATCTATTTGTGACATTTTATTTTTCATGTTCATAAAAAAAATATATTTATACATTTCCTTTCTGTAACCCTTTAGCGGGCAGCCAACTACCAACCAGATAGGTCAGCAAGGTTGCCTTTTTATATACAACCATTTGGTCATACGACTACACCTTTGTCATAAATGCACGGAGTAATAGTAGTTAGTGTTGGATTATAATATTTCAACCAAAACACCTCTTTCATTTGAACCTTAACTCCTCAGACTAGAGTGGACGGTGCTGTTAGAAAGAGTTTTGAGCAATATTGGCTGCTGCATTACAGTCTCTATTTCAACTTAACTGAATCTAAACGATAAGATTTTTTTGAAAGGTTGTAAAAAAACACAGAAAGAACAATAATAACACCAATAGTACAAATAATTTGTATAACCAATAATAAAGTAAGAATATCTATATCTTCCATTTTATTTTTTCATATTGAATATTAAAAAATATATATTTATACATTTCATTTCTGTAGAATATATAAATCGATGAGTAAAGTTTATAATCAATAAATCTAGCAAATTAAGGTAATTATTTTTCCTATTTTTTAAATATAAAATTCATTTTTTTAAGGAAAATGTGGTATTTTATCAGGCACACACAATATCTAGACATATTTATTGCTGTAAGTTTAATCTCTTGTAACAAAACACAGAAACACCTGTAACAATACCAATAGTACAAATAATTTGTATAACCAATAATAAATAAATAATATTTATTTTTGCCATTTTATTTTTTCATATTGAATATTAAAAAAAATATATATTTATACATTTCATTTCTGTAGAATATATAAATCCATGAGTAAAGTTTATAATTAATAAATCTAGCAAATTGTGGTGAATATTTTTCCTATTTTTTAGGTATAAATTTCAGTTATGTAAAAAACTCACGTATCATTTGCCCATACAGGTTCTGTTACTAAAGCCACAGAGATTAAACCATATATATTTCTGACAGACATAATAAAAGGTTCATTTACAACAAGCCTAGGTATAATTCCATCAAGATCCATTGTAAACTGATTTCCAATTCCTTTTTCAGCCATCTCAATTGTATTTTCTGCGTAAATTTCATCTAGATTTACATTTCTTTTAACATATTTTGACATAAACGATTTTCCAAAATAAGGACCTACTTCTAAGGTATCTGAAGTACTTATCTTGACCTCAGGAATGATAACGAGATGGGATTTATTATATTCCTTAATTTTATAACTTGTTATTATATCTTCTTTTAATACTTTTATTTTTAATTGGTTTAGATCATCTCTAGTGAATTTCTCATTCCGTCCACTTAATAAATTTCTCTTTAAATCTTTGAAGAGTGTAAACACTGTAACTATATTATCATCATTTGTTTTTATCTCAAAAATTCGAATTTCATTCATAAAGCCAATTTTACTGAGCTTACCTGAAAACATCTTGGCCTCTCTTTTGGGTTGTTCTTCATTTACCCCCAGAAAGGTTCAATATCAAAAGCATAAGTTTTTATCTCTTTAGGCCAATGAAGGTTTAGACTGAGGCCAATGCAGGCAACTATGGACACTTTTGGTGAGGGCGATGTTTTTAACTCATGACTATTTCCAAAAACCTTTTTCATCAAGACTGCTATCATTTGTCTTAAACTTTCATCATTTCCTCGTTTAAACTTATCAACTGACAAAGATTTCTCCTTCTTTAACTCAGAGAAATATGTATTGTTTATCTTTAAATCTTTAGCAAAATAAACACCCATAAATATCCTAAGGAAGTCAGGATGATTTTCGTCGCTACTTTCGGTCGGCAAGGAGTATAGTTTTCTTAATATATTAAAAAATTCAGATACATGAATAGGTCCCATATCCATCATTTTCAACAAGTTAATAAGAGTCTTGAAAGCTAGAGGCGAGTAGCATACATTTCCATCATCTTTCTTCATCAATACCTCCCCAATATTCGAAAGTACTATAGGTATTAATTCTTCGCTCGTTCGAGCCTCGCCCGGGCTGCCGTGTCGGGAGTGGTAGCTCGCTCTTGTAACCCTAGCGGGACTACAGGGCTTAACTTGGGGGAACTCCATTTTTTCCTTTTCTGGCTTCTCATTCTTTTCAATTGAGGCAATAACTGATTCAAATCCCTCATGTTTTTTGATAAAAACGGAGTCTAGAACCTCTATGTTTTTATCAGATATCCGTAAGGGTCTGGACAAGTTTAGAAGCTCCTCCTTTTCTTTAGTGGTGAGATCCATTGTGATTGACTAGAGAGAGGAATATGAAGGGCTGTCTGGGTGACAGGAGATTTTATAACCAACCACCGGCAAGATATATCGCTTTTTGGTTGTCTCAATGCTCCCGCAAAAACACTCCAGATCAGCTGGCTGATGTAAAAAAAAAAGTAATCTTGGAAATATGTGGGCAAGTGGCTGATGTTGTTGGTTTAATTTCGGGTTTGAAAAACTCAGCCAAATATATTTAATTTTCTTGGTAAAATTATTTTTCTTTTCCTTTTTTTAACAGATGAAGAATTTAAGGCTAACCAAATTTATAGTTTTGACTAGGATGAAATCCTACTACAATGTTGTAAAGAAATTATTGAGAAGAATGAAAAAATTTTAAAACTTTAGTAAACAAAATATTTAGAAAAGAGTTGAATTATTGTGTTTTTGTAAATGTTTGCAATGAGCTCTTTCGCATCCTTTAGCTGGCAAGTGGCTATATTAGGCTATCATCAATAAAGTTGGTTTTACATCTTATTGTAGATCACTACTACATAGTAGACTTTTTGGGGGATTATCAACTCCAAACTTCCAGCAACAAACTAGTTTTTGTCCAATCGGTGGAGCCTTTCCTGTAATGCCGCAGCCAATATTGCTCTTTCTAGCGGCGTCACCACCACTCTAGTCCGAGGAGTTGAAAGAGGTGTTTTGGTTGAAATATTATTGTAGCAACCCAACAGTAACTACTACTATCACTACTCCGTGCATTGGTGTAGTCATGTGACCATATGGTCGTATATAACACTGAGGCAAAAAGGCCCTTGCTGGTTGGCAGTTAAAATAAATATGGTTTATATTTTAATTTTTATTATCCCTAGATGAATAATGAATGGATATCTTAAAAGGTATAGTAAACACATTTCCACTGAAGATATCTCACAGATAGCCAAAGTTGGTCTCAAAGACTCTCTGTTTAGTTTAACAGGAGTTCCCGACTCTCTATTGGTTCACTGCAATATATCAAAAATACAGGCTGCAACAGCATTTTTAATGTGTACCCAATTGGCCACAGCAGAAGATGACGACGATGATGGAATTAGAGGGGGGTTTATTTGTGCCTTTGGGACTGGTCTAGGGAAGAGTAGAATGGTGGCTGCTTTCATTTATCAACAACAAAAACAGAGTGATTTTTTATGGATTACAGCGAATAGGAACCTGTTTGATGATATTCGAAAAGAATTAAAACTATGTAATGAAGATTTTTTTAAAAATAATGTAATGATAATCGAGCTAGATAATGAAATTAAACATTTTTGGTCGCAACCCAACCCACCTTTTAGGATATATTTAACAACTTTCAATATTTTGCATAGGAAACTGGATAAAATATTGAATTGGAAAAGAAAATATAATAAAAAATTCAAGGCAATTATCGTGGACGAGTTTCATCAGGTGAAAAATACAAGTCAGCATCAAAAACATCAAAAATTGAATATTTCTGATTCATTTAAACTCTTTATAAATCAGACGGTTAAAGAGAGCTTTGTGGTTTTTCTTAGTGCAACACCATTTGCGAAATCAGAAGACTTACATGTTGTAGACTTTATCATTAGGAAAGTACTACCGAATTATGATGAGTTTTATGAAAAATACGCCAAAGAATTTGGAAATATATTTCTAGAAACTATTCTCAAGATTCTTTATTATAATGGGATGTATTTGACCCATAACATAACCATGAGGGGAGTTGATATTGATATAAAGAAAATCAAAACACCCCAATACCACCAATTAATTATGAATTATACTGTTAAATATATTAATTACTTGTTATTCTTTAGAGGAGGTGCTACCGAGGGAGTAATTCTTAATCTGAAAACTCCAAAAAATATTCTTAGAGGAAATAAAAATATAAAAACTCTCGCTAATAAGCAATGGACTCTTTTTAATGCAAAGTTAGTATATTTGCAAAAAAATATCATTCTAAATGTAAAATTTTTTGGGACGAAGAATATAGTCGATAGTTTAGAGAAAAATAGTAAATTTATCTTTACAACAGAGATAACCGAAGACAGTTCATTGAATCGATGGGTGGATTCTTCTTCTAACCTTCTATTCCCCAACGCCACATCTGAGCAGGTAATAAAAATGCACCAGATTATGAGTAGCCTATGTCTTTACGAATATTTATATTCACACGAGATATCAGCGGGGATGGAATTCCCCCTTCTTGTACCTCGACCACCTCCCTTAATTCTGCTTCGTCTTATGCCGCCATCCTTTATAGATTCAATGCAAAATTGGTTGGGACATGAGGTCTGCCTTGAAGTAACGAGTCGCAAATTGATGAGAATTCGTGATGAAAAAAATAATGGCTGTTACTTTGTTTCTAACATACCTATTAGTCCCGAAAATGCAATACGTTTTTTCAATAATAATAATAATATCAGGGGTATTATCGTAAGTAATAAAGGCTCCACTGGAATTAATCTTCACGACAGTCTCGAAAATAAATCAGCAGGAAAGAGATATCATTTTTTTATGGATCCTAGTTATAATCCTTTCACATTTACGCAGCACATTGGGCGATCTAATCGAACTAATCAGGCAAGTAAACCCACTTTATCATTCCCACCCTTGCGGGAAATTATTCTGAAGATAGATACTTCGCCACGCTTAAAAGAAAATTGGGTGATTTAAAATCCGGTACGTTGGGTAATCGGTTTGAACAGCAGGATAGCAATTTTAATTTTCTCGATAACTGGCAAATTGGAACAGATATAGATTTTATTAAATATGAATATATATTAAAAATGATGATGATATCGATATTCTCCTTCTCGGGAGAGAAAAATATCATCCTATCACAGGAATCAAAGGAATTTCTAGGCTATCTTTACCACAACCGGCCTGATATTATAATTGCCTTGGTTAGAGAGATTGCCAGTTCCTCAAATCCATATATTTATTGGGCTAATGACATTTGGAACTTTATAAATGATGAAAAACGGTGGAATGGAAAAGATGAAAAAAAATATAATAAAATACTAAATTTGATAATGATAACTCCTAATAAAATTCAGTCTGTCATTCACGAACTTTTTGCTGCCACCTTTCATTGGATAGTGAATCGCACAGAAATAAAAAAAACATTTTTTACACGAAAAAATTTAATTAATTATGGCCTAATTCTTGGTGAGAAGGAAAACAGAATCCTTACTGTTAAAATTTTAAATGCAGAATACCATAGCAATATTGTGGTAGAACTGACCAGTGAAAATTCTTACCTTTTTAATAATTTTAATAACATCTTTAACTATTTTGAAATGGTTATTAGAGGATGGTTGATACTTAGGTTAATCAAATCAATTCGACCTCTAAAAAACTATACTTATAATTATGCAATATTTAATTTTTCCCCTTTTATTGATAAAGTCAACAATGTCACGGAAAGGTCTTCCCGACCCCTTTAGCGGACAAGTGGCTATATCAGGTTATTATCCCAACTTGACGTTCGAAAGTATCTTCTTCTGGCCATTGCGCCGACGTGTTTTCTCGTCAGCGACGCACCATTCGCTTCTACCTATCCAAGATCGAGACGACAGCAGCGCCCACCATCGTCTATGCACTTCAGACTCGAGTGATATTACCTACTACAATGACATAGAAACATTCTCCAAACTTCCAGCTCCATCCTAGCATCAGCAACAATTAATATTTTTGTCCAATCGGTGGAGCCTTTCCTGTAATACGGCAGCCAATATTGCTCTTTCTAGTGGCGGCACCGTCCACCACCACGAGTTAAGGTTCAAATGAAAGAGGTGTTTTGGTTGAAATATTATTGTAACAACCCAACACTAACTACTACTCTGTGCATTTATGACAAAGGTGTAGTCGTATGACCATATGATCGTATATAACACTGAGGCGAAAAGGCAATCTGGTTGGCTGCCCGCTAAAGGGTTAATTGTTGAAAAGCTATTTCAACTGGTTGCTCACTAAAAGGTTATATATAAATATATTTTTTAAAAAAATAACATTCAATCAGTAATGGATTTTTATGGACTGTCTGTAATTATTCTAATAATAATTGCTGTTGTAGCACTCATTTTTATAATTGTTGGCGTTGCTTACATTGTTAATAATATTAATTGTTTTTCCAACATAACCAGTAAATAAATATATTTTTACAATCTTTGATTTATTTTCATCTTATAATTTATACAGTTGTTATATATTGAAGAAGTGGACCCAGTATGGGATATTTTTTGGATCTACATGTGGTGGGATTTCATCTCTTATACTGATCTGTGTACATTCATCCCAATAGTTGTCTCTTGGTAAATAATAGGGAGGTTCCCAATTTGGATATTTACTTTTAATTTTCATTGTACACCCCTCTATTTCACTCCACGGTTTATTATCTATTCCAGTGAAGAGTTCATTTTCCAAATCCATAAGCTTCTCATCTTCTGATAGCGCCTCTTCCGTTATTGCTGAGGATCCCATCTCGTCAAAAAAATGCACAAAAAACGGAATATTCTTGGGATCTACATGTGGTGGGATTTCTTTCTTTTCCATAAGTTGTGCACATTCATCCCAATATTTTTTTCTAGGTAAATATTTAGGAGGTTTCCAATTTTGATATTTTCTCTTAATCATTCTTGTAGATTCCTCTATTTCATTCCACGATTTATTGTCTATTCCCTGGTAGAGTTTACTTTCCAGTTCTGACAGATCAATTTCCTTCTCTGGTAATTTTTCTTGGGAACTACCAGCCTTTGGGATTGACTCTTTACTTATGGATAACTCCATCTTCTCTGCTGAGTTTTCACAAGGAGAGGAGTTTATATATGGTTTAGTTCCCTTGACGTCATTCTTGATAAGGATGAGGTTTTGGGGGTAAAGATTTGTTTTTTATTAATTTATATCATTTAAAAATAAAGTGGTTATTAAATATTTTGGAAGATAATTAAGGGATAAAAAGAGTGGATAAGTTGAGAAACTTATAGTTAGAACAAGAAACTTTAAAGGATTTATAAAATATAAAATAAATACTCAATTTTTTCTTAATTTTTAATAGATATCTAATATGGAAGATATTTTAGGTATATATGAAAATGGACCATTTTGGAAAAAAAAAGGTTTTATTCCTTTGATTTTATTTATAATTTTAATAATTTTTATAGTGATATCATCTATTATTCTTTCATTACTTTATAAAGAATTAAATGAAAAAATAAAAAATGATACTATTAACATTAA
>NW_027642666.1:0-137500 GCF_032717465.1 Coenobita brevimanus | reverse complement strand
GTATAATGTGCTACGAAACCCTAGAGAAGACCAGCCCCAGCAACAAGTAAAATCGTGTGAAGGTGGCAGGAGTAAAATGAATGATGGGTTATAGCAGTGCTTGTAATATTTATCTGTATTGATATAAGCTTACAGCAGCCTGGGTTGGACTCCCGTCACACTATATATTATTTTGCCTGTATCTCCTGGCATGTCTCTTTCTATGTTTGTCTGTCTACATCTATTTATGTCTAATTATCTAACAATCGCTACACGCTTGAGTCCCGTCAGGGTTGGCTACAAACGCGTTGTCGTCCGCCATCTGACTAACCTCTGTCCAACTCACACATCCCTCCCTCGGCTGCGTCTGTATGCCATCCCTCCGTCTCATCCACGGTCGTCCATTCCCTCAGCCTCCCGTGTCACCTCGCTGACACACACTTGTACTCAGTGTTTTTCCTCCCTCCTCTCCACTTGGCCAGACCATCTCATAGTACAGTACATCTTTTAATGTGCTTCCCACAGTACATCTTTTAATGTGCTGCCCACAGTACATCTTTTAATGTGCTTCCCACAGTACATCTTTTAATGTGCTTACCACAGTACATCTTTTAATGTGCTTCCCACAGTACATCTTTTAATGTGCTTCCCACAGTACATCTTTTAATGTGCTTACCACAGTACATCTTTTAATGTGCTTACCACAGTACATCTTTTAATGTGCTTACCACAGTACATCTTTTAATGTGCTTCCCACAGTACATCTTTTAATGTGCTTCCCACAGTACATCTTTTAATGTGCTTACCACAGTACATCTTTTAATGTGCTTCCCACAGTACATCTTTTAATGTGCTGCCCACAGTACATCTTTTAATGTGCTTACCACAGTACATCTTTTAATGTGCTTCCCACCTCCACAGCAACACCACCTCGCTCCATCACTTCTCATTTGTCTCTCTCACGTAATGGTGCCGTCAGATATTTTGGTGTTGCTGTTTCCATATGACTTTATATAGTTTAGGATAGACTTTTGGCCCTGAAGGAGTGGCATACAGTCTGCCTGAACCCCTTCACTGATGCACCACTCCTGAAATGGAATAACATGGTGTGCTGGTAGGAAGACTGAGGTAACATTATGAAATATAAACAGTATGTAGTATTATGTTAAGCTGTACATGTGTGTGTGTGTGTGTGTGTGTGTGTGTGTGTGTGTGTAATAACATGGTGTGCTGGTAGGAAGACTGAGGTAACATTATGAAATATAAACAGTATGTAGTATTATGTTAAGCTGTACATGTGTGTGTGTGTGTGTGTGTGTGTGTGTGTGTGTGTGTAATAACATGGTGTGCTGGTAGGAAGACTGAGGTAACATTATGATATATAAACAGTATGTAGTATTATGTAAAGCTGTACATGTGTGTGTGTGTGTGTGTGTGTGTGTGTGTGTGTGTGTGTAATAACATGGTGTGCTGGTAGGAAGACTGAGGTAACATTATGAAATATAAACAGTATGTAGTATTATGTTAAGCTGTACATGTGTGTGTGTGTGTGTGTGTGTGTGTGTGTGTGTGTGTGTAATAACATGGTGTGCTGGTAGGAAGAGTGAGGTAACGTTATGAGATATAAACAGTATGTAGTATTATGTTAAGCTGTACATGTGTGTGTGTGTGTGTGTGTGTGTGTGTGTGTGTGTGTGTGTGTGTGTAATAACATGGTGTGCTGGTAGGAAGTGTGAGGTAACAAAGTACATTATGGGATATAAACAGTATCCAGTATAATGTTAATGTGTGCGTGTGTGCGTGTGTGTGTGTGTGTGTGTGTGTGTGTGTGTGTGTGTGTGTGTGTGTGTGTGTGTGTGTGTGTGTGTGTGTGTGTGTGTGTGTGTGTGTGTGTGTGCAGTTAATAGGTATATAATTTACTATTGCCTCATTTCAGCACCCCCACTGCCACACCCACGACCACACCAGCAGACTGAGCCCCTCCGGAACACAAGACACCTCCAGGTGAGTTGCCTCCTCCCTCCCCCTCACTGCTAACCTCCTCATCCACCTCCCCCCTGAGTGCCATCTTCCTCCTACACCTCCCCCCTGAGTGCCAACCTCCTCCTCCACCTCCCCCCTGAGTGCCAACCTCCTCCTCCTCCCCCTCCCCCCTGAGTGCCAACCTCCTCCTCCACCTCCCCCCTGAGTGCCACCCTCCTCATCCACCTCCCCCCTGAGTGCCATCTTCCTCCTCCACCTCCTCTTCTCCCTCAGTGCCAACCTCCTCCTCCCCCTCCCCCCTCAGTGCCAACCTCCTACTCCACCTCCCTCCCTCAGTGCCAACCTGCTTCTCCTCGTCTCCCTCAGTGCCAACCTGCTTCTCCTCGTCTCCCTCAGTGCCAACCTCCTTCACCTCCCCCCTCAGTGCCAACCTCCTCCTTCACCTCCCCCCTCAGTGCCAACCTCCTTCACCTCCCCCCTCATTGCCAACCTCCTTCACCTCCCCCCTCAGTGCCAACCTCCTTCACCTCCCCCCTCATTGCCAACCTCCTTCACCTCCCCCTCCCCCCTCATTGCCAACCTCCTCCTTCACCTCCCCCCTCAGTGCCAACCTCCTTCACCTCCCCCTCCACCCTCAGTGCCATCCTCCTTCTCCTCCACCTCCCCCCTCAGTGCCAACCTCCTTCACCTCCCCCCTCATTGCCAACCTCCTCCTTCACCTCCCCCCACAGTGCCAACCTCCTTCACCTCCCCCCTCAGTTCCAACCTCATTAACTTCCCCCTCAGTGCCAACCTCCTTCACCTCCCCCTCCCCCCTCAGTGCCAACCTCCTTCACCTCCCCCCTCATTGCCAACCTCCTCCTTCACCTCCCCCCTCAGTGCCAACCTCCTTCACCTCCCCCCTCAGTGCCAACCTCCTCCTTCACCTCCCCCCTCAGTGCCAACCTCCTTCACCTCCCCCCTCAGTGCCAACCTCCTTCACCTCCTTCTCCCCCCTCAGTGCCAACCTTCCTCCTCCTCCCCCCTCAGTGCCAACCTCCTTCACCTCCCTCTCCCCCCTCAGTGCCAACCTTCCTCCTCCTCCTCTCCCTCAGTGCCAACCTCCTCCTTCACCTCCCCCCTCAGTGCCAACCTTCCTCCTCCTCCTCTCCCTCAGTGCCAACTTCCTCCTCCTTCTCCTCTCCCTCAGTGCCAACTTCCTCCCCCCTTCCTCTTCTCGTTTTCCACCCTCCCCATCTCCTCCTCCTCGTCCCCCCTCCCCCTTTTCTTCTTCCCCCCTCCCCCTTTTCTTCTTCCCCCCTCCCCCATCTCCTCGTCCTGCCTCCCCCTTCTCCTCATGTCACCTCTCCCTCAGTGCCAATCTCCTCGTCGTCCCCCTCCCTCCTCCTCCTCCTCCTCCTCATCATCATCATCATCATCATCATCATCATCATCATCATCATCACCCCTTCCCTCTCTTCTTTCCCCCTTCTCTCCTCTTCTCCTCCACCTTGTCATCGTTCTCCCCCTCCTCCCCTACCCCTCACCCACTCATCCTCTTCCCTCATCCTCCTCTTCCCCCACCCCCCTCATCCTCCTCTTCCCCCACCCCCCTCATCCTCCTCTTCCCCCACCCCCTCATCCTCCTCTTCCCCCACCCCCTCATCCTCCTCTTCCCCCACCCCCCTCATCCTCCTCTTCCCCCACCCCCCTCATCCTCCTCTTCCCCCACCCCCCTCATCCTCCTCTTCCCCCACCCCCCTCATCCTCCTCTTCCCCCACCCCCCTCATCCTCCTCCTCTTCCCCACCCCCTCATCCTCCTCTTCCCCCACCCCCTCATCCTCCTCTTCCCCCACCCCCTCATCCTCCTCTTCCCCCACCCCCTCATCCTCCTCTTCCCCACCCCCCTCATCCTCCTCTTCCCCACCCCCCTCATCCTCCTCTTCCCCCACGTCCCTCATCCTCCTCTTCCCCCACCCCCCTCATCCTCCTCTTCTCCCACCCCCCTCATCCTCCTCTTCCCCCACCCCCCTCATCCTCCTCTTCTCCCACCCCCCTCATCCTCCTCTTCCCCCACCCCCTCATCCTCCTCTCCCCCACGTCCCTCATCCTCCTCTTCCCCCACCCCCCTCATCCTCCTCTTCTCCCACCCCCTCATCCTCCTCTTCTCCCACCCCGCTCATACTCCTCTTCTCCCACCCCCTCTTCTTCCTCTTCTCCCACCCCCCTCATCCTTCTCCTCTTCCCCCACCCCCTCATCCTCATCCTCTTTCCCACCCCCTCATCCTCATCCTCTCCCCCACGTCCCTCATCCTCATCCTCTCCCCCACCCCTCTCCTCCTCCTCTCCCCCACCCCCCTCATCCTCCTCCTCTCCCCCACCCCCTCATCCTCATCCTCTCCCCCACCCCCCTCTTCATTATCTTCCCCCACCCCCCTCATCCTCTCCCCCATCCCTCTCATCCTCATCTTTCCCCTCCTCCTCTCCCCCACCTCCCCTCCTCATCCTCCTCTCCCCCATCCCCTCATCCTCCTCCCCACTTTCCTCATCCTCCTCACCCCCACCCCCCTCAACCTCTTCATCCTCCCCTTCTGCCCCTCGTCCTCCTTTCCTCTTCCACCCCTAAAACTCCTCCCCCTCATCCTCGTCCCCTCTCCTCCCTTCCTCCTCCTCGCCCTCTCCTCCCCCTCCTCCTCATCCCCTCTCTGTCCCCTTTTCCTCCCCCTCATCCCCCCTCCTCCTTCTCTTCCCCCTCATCCTCGTCCCCCTCCTAATCCTCTTCCCCCTCCTAATCCTTTCCCCTCCTAATCCTCTTTCCCTTCCCAAGCCTCTTTCCCCTCCTAATTCTTGCCCCCCCTAATCCTCTTCCCCCCCCTAATCCTCTTCCCCCTCCTAATCCTCTTCCCCCTCCTAATCCTCTTTCCCTTCCCAAGCCTCTTCCCCTTCCCAAGCCTCTTCCCCCTCCTAATCCTCGCCCCCTCCTAATCCTCTTCCCCCTCCTAATCCTCTTTCCCCTCCTAATCCTCTTCCCCCTCCTAATCCTCTTCCCCCTCCTAATCCTCTTCCCCCTCCTAATCCTCTTCCCCCTCCTAATCCTCTTTCCCCTCCTAATCCTCGCCTCCTCCTAATCTTCGTCTTCCTAATCCCTCTTCCTCGTCTCCTCTTCCACGCGGTTTTATGATTTTCCTTTTTTATGTAGTCTTTATTGAGTAATATTTTCGCCTGTGCAAATAAAGTCGTCTTCTGTGTGTTTTAATTCCAAAATATGGGAGAGCGAAAAAATAAGTTTGGTGAGCCGCGGGATTAAGCAACAGGGCATCATAAGGCCCGGGTGTTCAGCAGTGGTACAAGCTTCCAATGTTTCGCGCCAGATGGCAGCACCAGTCTTGTCAGGAACAGCAAAACATAAGACCCCTTCCCTGTACAACCAAAAATACTGTAGTTCAAAGGATGACCAATAGATGGCAGCACTAACAATGTCTGGTGCTGCCATCTATTGGTCATCCTTTGAACTATCTTTGGTTGCACAGGGAAGGGGGCTTATGTTTTGCTGTTCCTGACAAGACTGGTGCTGCCACCTGGTAGAAAATATGTGAACTAAGACCAGTGGTGCCATCTGGTAGAAAATATGTGAACTAATTGTACCAGTGGTGCCATCTGGTAGAAAATATGTGAACTAATTGTACCAGTGGTGAACACCAAGGCGTCATTCCCCCCTGTTCATCCCTGGGCCTGGTAAGTATTGTCTTGTACACTACTACAGAGGATACAGGAAACAGGGTAGGTAGTATTGCCACCACTTTATTTTGTACTCCAGTGTTACACACGTTACATTCAAGGTACATTGTATAGGAGGTTCAGGGCTGTGAAAAAGCATGTAAATAATGAAGGGAGAGATGTGTTAGTGGAAAGAGAGAGAGTCAGGGAGGGGGGGGGGGCTTTTTCACAACTCATAACCCATAAAAAAAGGTAAAGATGCTTCTGTGGACTCCGCCACGCCATATCAAAATATCAGACTGGATGGTTGTGGTGGTGGTAGTAGTAGTAGTTCTAGTCAAGTTCAGCTGAAATGTGAACCCAGTGGACTGCAGGCTGATATTGTGTAACTTACTTTTCCAGCCAATATCGATAATGATAAAGGGAAGACGAAATGGCTTGGAGGGGGGGGGGGGCAGGATAATAAGGAGGATGACAGGGGTATAGGATATAGGAAGGAAATCTGAGACAGTTTAGTGATAAATTACTGGTGATTGATGGGAAAATAATAATCAGCAGTACACAATAGTTCCAACCTGCAGTCCACTGAGTTCACATTTGACATGAACTACTACTACTACTACCACCACCACCACTACAACAACTACTACTAAACCATCCAGTATTATATCTTTATGTGGCGTGGGTGAGTGCACGGAAAGCATTTTGTATTTTATCTGGGCCATAAATTGAGAAATCCCCCCCCCCCTCATCTGTAACGGTCTATGTGACATCCCATCTACCCTTATCACACCTGTCTCCCCCTTAATATTTCTCTCTCTCTCATCCCATCTTTCCTTATATGTACCCTCTCTGTCTCTTTCTCTCTCTTTCTGTCTCATATTCCATTATAATACATCTCCCCCTTTACACACACACATCCCATTTCCCCTTGTTATTTGTACCCATCTCTCTCTCTCTCTCACACACACACACACACACACACACACAACCCCATCATATCTCCCCTTCTATTTACCCTGCCTCCCTCTCCTGTATAAGGTGTAGGGGGTAAACTTTTAACATACGGTAAAGGTCTGACTAAACAGTGTGGGGCAGCTATATACTGTTTCTACAAATTGTAATACAAAAGATGCCACTGCAATATGCTGATAATTAATTGGCCTCAGTATATATATTCTTGAGTGTAAAATCTGTAAGTTTTGATGTCTTTCTCAATGCTGTTGTTATTATTTTGCTGCCAGCTTGAGTAGTGGCACCTTTAGTGTTACCTTATACACTAATACTGACATTATACTGTACAGTGATACAGAACAATGTTATAACTGACTGACATTACCAACATCACACAGGGCTGTACTCCACAGTACTTAGCACAAGAATGAAAGACTGAAATTTAGGCCAAGTTAAGGTAAAAGGGGTATTGACAGGCAACTGAAACAAGATTTTTAAAATGTACATATAAGAGTTTATTTTTACAAAATGACATTCATTTACTATACATACAGTATATGGTACATGAATATACTCTCTTCACCTTAACTTGGCCCAATTTTCATAACTCTGTAGCACAATTTCTTGTAGTTCAATGCCAGAAACATCATTTTCATAGCACTTCCTCATGTCTAGCACAGTGTTCTAGGTAATCTCGTTACAACTACTGTACAAAGAATTTTAGGCCAAGTTAGAGTAAAAATAATATAGTAATATTACTTGTGCATTCAGATGTCTATTATTCTGACATTCTTTGAAGCCTTTGTGGATCTATTTTATACTAACTTATTCAGGCCATCACAAGAAACTAATGGGAAACTGACTGGATTTTGCAGTGTTGTTTCTAAAAGCAAACATTTTATGCCCCATACTGAATGGCCTCTGTAAAAATTCAATGTGAAGTACTTAAAAGCTGCTTTAATTGTTTGCCTGCATGTATCAGTCACTTAATATGAATTAACTACTAGTGATAGCTTTAGAAAATTGTCCACCTGATGCAAAGTTTAATAGAAATTGACATAATGGAGCATTTAGAAGAAGGTCCACTGATCCAGCTCTACTCATGTCTGTCTAAGAAACATGTTAGGCATTAAGCACAAGTTTGTTCTTTTTATATGTATTACAGGCCTAACCTGGGATTTAAAAAAGAAAAAAATGCAGCATTGATGGTCCTGCCCACACACAAAACCTTAAATTTAAAATGTCCTGTATATAATTATTATAGTCCGGTTCAATCAATATACAACCATTTATATGTACAGCACACACCTACAGTACAGTAAGTGCATGACCACTGTCTGCCTATGGTCAATAAATAAAACTTCGGCAAGTGATGTTATGACGGATGATGGAAGCTGTGAGTTGCGGAGTTTGGACAACAGGAACAGTGGATTGCTGCAGCCTGGTAGGGAGAAACTGTTACTAGAGTAATACGCAAAATAACTACTTAGGAAGAGATACAGTATTAGGAAGTTTCCATAACTGATGACAACATGGGACATAGTTTTTTGCCCCAGCCCAATCCTACATCACACCCAACTTTTTTTCTTTTTTTTTTAATCAGCACAATTAGAAATATTATCATGGTTGGTGGGGGCGCTCACCATCCACTCACTCGATGTTGTGCTGCTCTAGGGTGACTGCCTATTCCTCTCTTCCTTCCTTCCTCTTCTGTCTTTCATTCTTTCCTCTTCCTTCTGTCTGTGGGTGATTCTACACTGAGTGACATGCCAGATGGTTTCCTGTACACCAGGAAACCATTTACTATACTGGGTGGAGTCTTTCTGTTTCTGGATCCTACCTAACCCAATCTCTTTTAGTGAGGTTAGGGTAGTAATGATGATTATTAAACAAATAATAAATAATCATCCATCCATCATCCAATCCTATGCTGTCCCATGAGGAGCATAGAAGCCCGGGGCTAGGCACATTGGTCCTGACATTTAAGATGAGAGTGACCAGTCTCATCCCTGAGTAGCATTACACGAGCATTAAACCCCAACCATCCCTTGGATATAAACCTGCACTGGATCAATCTGATTGAAGCGCCTTAACTACTCACTAAACCACTAGGCACCATAATATGGTTATATGCTTACCACCCAGCGTAGTAAATGGTTTCCTGGTTTACAGGAAACCATTTGGCTTGTCACTCAGTGTAGAGTTACCCATAGGCAGAAGGAAGAGGATAGACTCTGGGTGAGTGGCAGGACTGGGGGAGGGGGGGGATGACTAAGGCCCATAGTCTCCTCAGTTAAAGAAACTCCCTAGTATCTTTCCTAAATGATTATTCTGCTTATTACTCCTTTCTATCCTCTTGTGTCATTTAAATCATTACAATACCTCCGTACTCAGCATAAATGGCATACAAATTGATGCTAACCAGCCCTATCCAAAAATAATTAGGTAAGGAAAAGATGCTAGGCAGCATCCTTAACTGATAAGAATACAGAACTAGCAGTTATGCTAATACAACTAATGCAATTTTGTGTCCTATTACACAGGCAGCTGGAGCTACTCGGTGCCAACGAGGCAACAGTTACCAGCCTCACTTGCCCACCCCTCAGATGAAACCATTACAGCCTCCATCCAGCTGGAGCACCTTAACCCACTAAACCACCACCCAGGACAGCAAATAACATGGGATATAGCAAACCATTTCACTTGTCACTCAGGGGCACTACATGAGAGAGAGAGACTGCATCAAGGAGTCAGGAAGAGATGGGGACTACATCAAATAGAGAGGGGGGGATGGGGACTACATCAAATAGAGACACTGAATGGGGGAAGAGAGAGGGGTCACTATCAAGTGGGAGGGGGAGAGGGGAGTGGATAAAGAAAAGGGAGAGAGGATGACTGCACCCCCACCTTGCACTATTGTTATAAGTAGTATTATAAGTGGAGGTCGGTGGAAGGGACTATGCTGAGTGAAGGAAGAGTCAAAAAGGGAGATGGGATGACTGCTCCCCGTCCTTCCACTAATATTATTATTATTTTAATAAGTACAGTATTATTATTTTTATTATGAGTAGGAGTGGGTGGGGGGGACTACACTGAGTGGGGAAGAGATAGACAAAAGGGAGTGAGGATGATTGCTCCCCCACCTTCCACTATTATAAATATTATTTTTATTTTGATAAAAACAACCACCATTACTATGAATTTTACAACTTTCAAAAACAAGACAAATAATAAAGAAGGAATAAGATAATTTTTAATCAAGTGGACATTAAATGTATTTTACTTAAAATAAAAACAGCTGTAAACTTCATTACATTAATTACCTTGGGTATCAGTGGGTGTAGGATGATTAAAAAGGGTGACTATGAAGGCACACTTAGGTGTCACCTGGCAGTCCATCTCACCCTTAAGGTAGCTGATCATTTGTCTTCGCACCTATGTTGTGAATGGGATCAAATGAATAACTCTTGATTGGGAGGATAACTTTTGGAACAAAATGGTTTAAAAAAAGAATAATCAGATTGTTAAAAATTGCTCTTCCATCGATTAAACAAACCTTCAGTGCTCCATCAGGGACATAGATGCCTGGTTCTACACTACTTAGTCCAGGCTGGATTATAAGGCAAGTGACCAGTTGCTCTTTCTTCAATAAGGAAAGTGTTGGCAGTGAGGGGGTGAAGGGAGGAGGAAGAGGCTGGAACTGAGAGGGAAAATGACGAGAATGAAGAGGAGGTGGAGGAAGAGGCTGGTACCATGAGAAAAAGGGGGGAGTAGCTGGCACTGAGAGAGGAGAATGGAGGAGGAAGGGACTGACAATGTTACGGAAGGAAAGGAGGAGCAGTACAAAGCTGGCACACACATAGAATGGGGGAGAAAATGCTGGAACAAAGGGAGAGGAAAGGAGAGGAGGAGAACGAGAAAGGGGCTGACACTGAGACGGAAAGGAGGGGGAATAAAAAGGAGCTGGCACAAAGTAAGAGAGAGGGGGGGGGGTAGGCACTAAGAAAGGAGGGGGAGGGGGAGGAGGAGTAGAAGGCTACAAATGAGAAAGGGGGGGAGGGAGGAATTAGGGAAGGGCACTGGGAAAGGAGAAGGCTGCAAATGAGAGAGTGAGGGGGGAGAAGGCTCTGTGACAGACAGATAGTGGTGGTGGTCGGGGAGAGAAAGGAGCTGGCAGCCTGGCACTGAGAAAAAAGGGAAGGAGATGGAAAATACCAACAATGGAGGAAGAAAGCAAGAGGAGGAAGAGGCTGGCACCAAGGGAGGAAGAATAATAAAAACTGTTTCTTGAAAAGTTACCAGTAATGATGTTTCAATGCTAAAATTGGATGGCATAAATTTTTCATTATGTAGGTAGCCTACTGATAAAATATACATGATTCTTTCAATATGATGTCTTTAAAATATTCATTTTCATTATTCACAGACAATTTACATTTTTCTTTCATTCATCATCCAATCCTATGTTGCCCAATGAGGAACGTAGGAGCCTGGTGCTAGGAAAAATTGGTCCTGGCATTTAAGATGAGAGTGACCAGCCTCACTCATCCTTGAGTGGCATGCTGTAAGCAATAAACCCCAACCACCTCTAGGATATAAATCTGGAAAGGCTCAACCCAACTGAAGCGCCTAAATTACCCACTAAACCACCTAGTGCCATAATTTGGTTATATGTTTACCACCCAATGCAGCAAATGGTTCCCTGGTGTACAGGAAACTATTTGGCTTGTCACTCAGTGTAGAGTCACCCATTGGCAGAAACAAGAGGAAACACAAAAGAAGGAGTGTAAAGTCACCTGTAGGCAGAAGGAAGAAGAAAGAATGAAGGAAATAAAGCCAGAAGAGGATGGAAGGAAAGAAGGGAGAGGAATGTTACAAACAAATAAAAAATACACCAAAATGTTTACATCTAAAACACAAAACATTATCCACAGACAATATAAATTTACTGTATTTTTTAAGAGTACTAGCATCTTGGCTGTAGGTGGTTTGTCAAAATTTGATAAAATTGTTAGAAGAATGAATTTTAAAGATATAAAATACATTATACTGAAAGGTTTAATTTGTCCAAACTGTAAAAGGTTAAACATCAGTAGTTTCTTTAAATATACGCTCGCTAGTGCCAGATTATTTACTTCAGCATTATATGAACCTCTAGTGATGAGGTGTCTGAAAGCTATATTTAAATCCTCCAGTTACATCTCTTGAAATCTTGGCTGGAGGTAAAAAATAGAAAAATATAATAAATATAAACCAATCAGATAAGTATATGTGAAGCTACAGAATGTGATTAATGTTTTTTGGCCTATCTGATGGAGCCAGCATTCCGTGGGCTTGAATGATGAGTGAATGGAGGCGTGACCCATTGAACTGGGCAAATTTAGGCTGTTTGAACATTGCTACTCCTCACCCTGCCCTTGGGTGGGAAATGGAGGTCCAGGTGATGATGATGATGATGATGATGACAATAAACCAACTAAGAAAAGATAATTATATAATAATAATAAAAGCTATGCCAAAAATGCCATGCCAGATTTGTCAGTAAGTCCATGTGACAGACTACACATTATCTAGATATGAGTGGAGTTTCATTACCTTGTGACAAATACACAGCTGGACACATACAGGCAAACAAAGGTAACTGCATACAATGACAGCAAACACAGGCAGATATGACTAACCTTGCATCATCCAGGTATCCGTGAGTGACCGCAGGCGTTTACTGAGAGACAGTGCTTGTTTGGGTGACACTAGAGGCCTTGTGTGCTCCCGCTCCTCCACAGCAGATGATGGAGAGGCCAGGGGATGAGGGGCGACAGGGTGGAGGAAGTGAGCTGATCAGTTTCACCTGCCACACTAACAATCCTGCTCGCTGGCTCAGATCTGATACTTGCCAAATGCCCTGTGGGATAACAAGTCACTTTAACCCCTTCTCTGCAATTATACGGATCTTCAATACTGTATAATCCTGCTATATACAGATGACTATATTCTGGCTGGGTAAATACACCAAACTGGAGAGGTCAGACACACCACTAGAACTGCCTGTTCATACACAGCATCCGAATATTTCTCCCCCAATTCCTACCTAAGAAAAAGGATGAGGTAGGATCTCCCTTCCTCCCCACCAGAGAGTATAACAAACAGCATACCTAGCAACATATGCGACAGTCGTTAACACACATCACCTAACAATCTGAAGTAATGGTTCCACCTTATAAGTACAACCTGGTTAATCATCTTCCCTCTAGCTCTTCTTAACTCCTGTATCACCTACACTTATAAAGGTACCACTCAACTTTTTCTCTGCCATCCACACATGCACTACTTAAAATGGGAGTGTGGTTACTCTTACAAAACCCTAATACAAAAGGTCTCTTGATGGTACAAGTAGTTATGTTTAAGGAAATCTGCTTGTACAAAAGAGTACATAATTACCTATGGGCAAAAATGGGGACTGGGTGTTTAACCACCATCATCTTACACCTATAATGCTATGTATAAGGCAGTTTTAAATAAAAATAATGGTGAGATATCTAAAACACAAACAAAATAAACACATGACCTATAATGATGCTTATCTATTTTAATGGATGCATAGAGATCCCAAGAAAATCTGTTGGAATTGGAACCACATCCTCAAACTCCTGACTCTGGCTACTGATTGCATACAACAATCATAAAAACTGCTTCCACATTGCCCTGTCCTTTGGCTGCCCTCCCTCCAACTCTTATACTCTCTCATTTATCTTTCCAGTTCATCCTCCCATTTTGTCCCTGGTCTCCCCCTCTACATTATGCACACATTTTCCTCTCCAACCTCTCGTTCTTCATCCTCCCCACATGGCTAGTGATTTATTGTTGTTGATTAACCCACCAGTTCACAGAAAATTATTTATAACATGAAAATCCAAGATACTTCATATCTTAATCTTGTTCCAATTGTTGTAATGTCTGAAGTGATACACTGGCAAGTATTTATAATGGTCCCTACTCAAATAAAAACATGAACAAGCCTCCCCAAGTTTACCATCCATCATCCAATCCTACATTGCCCCATAAGAAGTGCAGGAACCTGGGGCCAGGCAAGTTGGTCCTGACATTTAAGACGAGTGTGACCAGCCTCATTCATCCCTAAGTCACATTACGTAACCAATAAACCCCAACCACCCCTTGGATATACACGTTCACCGGTTCAATCCGATTGGAGTGCCGTAATTCTATTAAGAAAAATGGTTTAGTTTCTGTTACACTGATATTCCATCTAAATGACTTCATTATGAAGTGTTTGTTAACACTGAGTGAAGACAGATGTAGTACACAAGCCCCTTTACAAACAATTTAAGCTTAGTAAAGTATATAAAGAGGGATGCCTTCACTTGGTGTACTGGTCAGCTCCACTGCCAGGTCTGACAAACATTCCTCAGCTGCCTCCCTATCCCCAGAAAAGTGGATGGTGAACTGCAGGAGGAGGCCAGCTTGAGCCCACAGTTCACTGGGTTCACATTTCTGATGTGCTTGAGGACACTACTACATGTGTTGTGTGGTGCTGGTGCAGGATTTGTGCACTACACTGACAAAATATAACATTACCTGTAGTGCTGCCAACCACTTGGATATGGCCTGGGGCACTCCATTTTTTTTTTTTTTTTTTTTTTTTTTTTTTTTTTTTTTTAAGGCGAGGAAGAAGGAACCAAAGGCAACGAGCCCGCAAAACTGTTCCTTCTAAGAGAAAAACAAAATACAAGAGAGAGCCAATTTCAAGATCCAATCATTTCCAGATGCCTGGACACACTGCGTTTGAAAGACTCGAGATCATACGAAGCAGGAAATACAGACAGAGGGAGACAGTTCCAGAGTTGACCTGTTGCATAAATGAAGGACTGGAAGTAATGGTTAATTCTTGCATCAGAGAGTACGACAGAAAAGGGATGAAAGTTTGCTGCTAGATGGGTGCTACGCGCACGTCGTAGGGGTGGAGGAATGTATGCAGACAGTTCAGAGGAGCAGTGACCATTGAAGTAGCGACAGAAAAGAGATAAAGATGCAACAGTGGCGAAAGAGACAGAGGTTGAAGGGAGTCAGTAAGAGGAGGAGAGTTAATGAGGCGAATAGCCTTTGACTCCACCCTATTGAGAAGAGCTGTATGTGGGGAGCCTCCCCACACATGAGAGTTGTACTCCACACAGGGGCGGATAAAACCCCTGTATAGAGTCAACAATTTTGCAGGGGTAAAGAAGGAACGGAGTCGGCTTAGCACACCCAGTCTCTTGGAAGCAGATTTTACAAGAGATGTAATATGATCTTTCCAAGATAAGTCCCAAGCAAATGAAACCCCAAGCATGTTCAAGGATGATGCAGGATTAAGCTGAATATTATTAAACATTAGTGGGTATACCTGTGGAAGATTTTGTTAGGTTGATAGGTGCAAAAACTGAGCCTTTGATGCATTAAAAACAACCATATTATTTTTACCCCAGTCAGAGATATGAGCCAAGTTAGACATTAGGTGTGCCATAGCCTCATCCCTTGTTTGTTGAAGTAACTGCTGAGATGGACGTTGTGGGAACCGAATGGAAAGGTGAAGGGTGCAGTCATCAGCGTATGAGTGGATAGGGTTAGATGTACAGCTTAGAAGGTCATCGATGAATAAAAGGAAGAGGTTGGTGATAGGACAGAGCCCTGAGGAACACCACTGTTGATAGATCTAGGAGAAGAACGATGGCCATCTACAACAGTGGCTATAGAACGACCAAAAAAGAAGCTAGAGATGAAGGCACAGATAGAAGGATAGAAACCGTAAGAGGGCAGTTTGGAAATTAAAGATTTATGCCAGACTCGATCGAAAGCCTTTGAGATGTCAAGTGCAATGGCAAAGCTGTCGCCAAAGTCCCGAAAGAAGGATGACCAGGAGTCTGAAAGGTAGGTGAGAAGATCGCCAGTGGAGCGTCCCTGACGGAACCCATACTGACGATCAGAAAGAAGGTTGTGATAGGAAAGATGCTTTAAAATTTTTCTATTAAGAATAGACTCAAAAACTTTTGAGATACAGGATGTTAAAGCAACTCGACGATAGTTAGAGGATTAGGAATGGTCACCCTTCTTTGGGACTGGCTGAATGAGAGCAAACTTCCAGCAAGAAGGAAAGGTACAAGTTGACAGACAAAGGTGAAAGAGTCTGCCTAGGCAGGGTGTAAGCACAGAAGCACAGTTCTTGAGAACAACAGGAGGGACTCCATCAGGCCCATATGCCTTATTAGTATTGAGGCCTGTGATGGCAGAAAATACATCAACTGAAGAAATTTTAATGTCAGCCATGAGGAAGTCAGAGGGGGGAAGTGATGGAGGAACAGCACTGGAAATGTCTAAGGTGGAATTGGAGGAGAAAGTCTGAGCAAAGAGATCTGCTTTATCAGTAGAAGAAATAGCTACAGAGCCATCAGAGTAGAAAAGTGGAGGGAAGGATGATGAGGTAAAGTTGTTAGAAAGGTTTTTGGCAAGGTGCCAGAAGGAGCGGGAAGAATTCGAGTTAGAGAGCTGAGAGCATTTAGTACGGATGAAACTATTTTTAGCAGAGCGAAGAACAGACTTAGCATGATTCCGGGCAGAAATGTATAAAAGGTACTTGTATACAACTGTATATAAGTGCTGGAGTGAACCCACTTTCATTTTCCTCCTCTCATTGCTGCAGCCTTCAGATGACCCCAGTGACCTGGATGATGGTGAAGATGGTTTGGTTGATGACGAGAATGACGTATGGTATTGGCTGATGCTGCTGACGATGAGGGTGATGTTCCACCAACTAACGCATGCACCAGTTGAGCAGAGCAGCCAATGACCTCACTAAGTACACAGCTCTGGAAGTGTTGGGAAAGATATAGTGTATGACAAATAAATAACTACATCAATTCATCCCAACTCTTATTCACCCATCAGGTTAAATAAACTGAAGTGTCAAAGTGTAAAGTGATGCATACAAATAAAGGATTTTCACATTAGGAAGAAAATGAATGAACAACAAGATTATTAAAATGAATGAACACCAAGATTATTAATAAAGTTTGCATACAAGTACATACAAGATTTTCACAGAAGGACAGGAAATGGATGACAAACTGTACAGACCTATATGCAAGGGACAACCTCTGTGGGAAGACCAAATGTGTCTGCCACAGTTTATGAAGCAACATACCTAAATGGTCCAACAAGCAGCTGGATCAGTTGTAAATAAAGGTGCTGGCAGGTTAACAGGGTGAGGGGTGTTGGTTCTGGTATAGGGGTGGCAGCCATCTCAAAGTTTAACTGCTACACCTGGCCCACATCTCAGCAGCCAAGCCAGGACGTCCCAGCTGGCGGGGCCTTGGGTCAAGGTGACAGGCCAGTAGTGGTGGTCAGGGGTGTCTGCTGCCAGGGTCACCGTGGATAGTTTATTCAATTCATGAAGCAATGCTGGCACCATCACCTCATACTTTACGCCAGGATACTCACACATTCCTCGAAATCTGGATGGAATAGTAGTGAGGTGTGAATGTTATATACAGTAGGCTGTTTGTGTGGCAACTTTCCTGACAGCACAACATCAAAAGTTGCTGCTAGTGAGTGCTTCTCAAAAAAATCATATATGACTGCTTAAAAACCCAACAGTTGCAATGAATATCTTCAGACTCCAAGGTAAATTGAAAGGAGGAAAAGTTTTGGCATAAAAATAAATTTAACAGTTTCCTCTCCATGTTTTCCTTTACCTCTTGAGTGTAAACATGTCCAGACAACCAATTCATCACCAAAACACCACCAGCACTAGCATTCTCTGCCAATTTTGTCAGTTCCAGGCACTTTGACCAAGAGGAAAATACAGACAGTCCTCATTAGCAAACAGGAGTAAGATCTGTCTGTCGTCTGTAGCCTGACACCCTAATCCCAAAAAGGGTGGCCGCAGACAAAACGTCTCCAAGTCACTCTGTCACCCACCATTTGACTACCCTCCCACCAACTCACCCCCCCCCTCCCTCATATACCTCTCAACTCCATCCCTCCACCTCATCCTTGGTCAACCCCTCCCTCCACCTCACCTACATACACCCTCTTAGTCAGTCTTTCATTCTCCATTCTCTCCACATGGCCAAATCACCTCAGTGTATTTCTCCTAATCTTCTCAACCACATCCACATCCACCCAACAACGTTCCTTCGCTTCTTCATTCGTCAACCTGTCCCTCCATGTCACTCCACATGCTCCTCTCAAGTAACTCATTTCCACTGCTCTCACTCTTGACTTGTTCCCCTCTTGCAAGGTCTAAGCCTCACTTCCATACGTCAGGGTAGGGATCACAATACTATCATGCAGTGACTTCTTAACTTCCATACTCACCTCCCTAATTCTCATCACTTTTATCAATGAGCCAACAACTTTCCTTCCCTGCTGTACCCTTTCACGCACTTCATCCCCCAAAGTTCCATCCTTACTCATCACACTACCCAAGTACTTGAATGCACTCACATTCTCCATATCCTCACCATCCAGCCTCAATGTACATTCTGTGACTTCATTCCTCTCAAACACCATAACTTTACTTTTGTTTACATTAACTTTCAGCTTCCTCCTCCTACACAGTCCCAAATTCATTCACCAAACCTTGCAACACCCATTCATCTTCACTCAACAATACTGTATCGTCAGCAAACAGCAACACCGGAATCTTCCAAATCTCACCCTCATTCATTAGAGCCACCCACACATCCACTGCCCTACCCTGCACCTCCTTTACAACCCCATCCATGTATATATTAAACGGCCATGGAGACATCACACAACACTATTTCAGTCCCACATTGAGATCAAAGAACTCACTCAGCTCACCATCCACTCGCACCGTAGCCCTAGCTCCTTCGAACATACTCTTCACAGCACTCAACAATTTCCCCTCCACTCCATATATTCTTAATATCTTCCACATAGCTTGCCTATCAATTCTGTCATAAGCTTTCTCCAAGTCCATGAAGGCAGCATACACTTTCTTCCCCTTCTCTAGATACTTCACTAAACATCTTAGAACAAATATCTGATCTACACACCCTTTTCCCTTCCTAAATCCCCCTTGTTCTTCTCCAACTAGCTCCTCTGTCATATGCCTAACCCTATCAGTGAGTATTCTACCATATATTTTACCAGTCACACTAAGAAGGCAAATACCCCTATGGTTACCACATACTTCTCTCTCCCCTTTTCCTTTGTATAAAGGAACAATTACACCTGATTTCCAGTCCTCTGGAACCCTTCCCTCTTCCCAAGGCAGTCTACATAACTTCCATATCCACTCCACAACAATCTCACCCCCATACCTCAGCATTTCATCACACACTCCATCAATTCCTGGGGCCTTTCCCAACTTGATCTTCTTCACTGCTTCCACTACTTCCGCCCTACTGATCTCTTCCTCTCTCCTCTCATCTCTTCTTCTCCCAGCCATTCCCCAACCACTTATACTTGTACTGCTCTCACTCTCTACATTCAACAAATCCTCAAAGTGCTCCTTCCATCTCCTCAGTTTCTCTCTCTTCTCCACCAACACTCTATTATTCCTATCTTTCACTCCCCTACTAATTCTCCTTTCACACTGCCTTACTTTCTTTACCTCCTTCCAAAACAATTTCTTACTCTCCCTTCATTTCACACTCAGATTCCTCCCAAACTCTTCATCCACTTTCTTCTTACTCTCCTTCACCAGTCTCATAACCTCCCTTCTCCTGCTCACATATACCTCTCTCTTCTCTCTCTCTCATCTTCTCCCCTACCTCTACTCGCTAACCATTCACTATATGCCTTCTTTTGTTCCACAGCTCGTTTCACCTCATCATTCCACCATGCTGTCCCTTGCATCTCCTCCTCACTCCACAAACCACCTCACACGCTGCGCCTATCTCTTCCGTGAATATCTTACATACGTCTTCCACCCCTTCCATCTGCTCTAGCTCATACCTTCCCAATTTTTCTCTCACTATGCTCTTATACTCTGCCATCTTCTCACTATCTTGCAATTTCTCCACTCTTCTCACAGGAGCTGCTTCCTCCTGTCTTCCCCTTCGTCTCCTCAACCACTTTCTTTGCAGCTCTACCTTGGCCATCACTAAGTGATGGTCCGAGTCCATTCCCCCACCCTCTTGCATCCAACACTTGTCTTCTCATTCGCTCATCCACACACACGTAGTCTATCATTGCCTTTCGTTCAACAAGTTCACCATCCATCCTCCTCATTACTCTCCATGTATACCGGTGGATCATCTTATGCCGAAAGTAGGTGTTGGCTATTGCCAACCCCTTAGCAGCACAGATGTCCACCAAAGCTCTTCCATTCCCATCTAATTCAGCTGGCACACCCCACTGACCAACCACTCCATCCACTCGTACATTCCCAACTTTGCCATTCATGTCTCCAATCAAAAGCACTCTCTTGCTCCTCTCAAATTTATAAGATAGGGTCCAGAAATATGGAAAAAGAAAGTACAGCAAGTTATGCAGGATTCAGAAACATGGGAAGAGGGAATATGAGTGGCATGATGGTATGACCTACCCAACCATCACCCTGATTTGACAGAGGCGACTGGTGTCAACGTCTACCGGCATGACCAGTCGAGGTTCAGCAGTCAGCACATACAGATGACACAGCGCCTGCTAGTACATCAAACATTACACAAATATTACACCACAAAAAATCACCATTATTGTCATCAATTATACCTCTATCCCAATCTTGGCCAGGCTGTGAAAAAAAAATCCATCCATCATCCAATCCTACATTGCCCCATGAGGAGCATAGGAGCCCGGGGCTAGGCAGTTGGTCTCGACATTTAAGATGAAAGTGACCAGCCTCACTCATCCCTGAGTGGCATTACATGAGCAATCAACCCCAACCATCCCTTGGATATAAACCTTCACCGGCTCAATCCAACTGGAGTGGAATAATTACCCACTAAACCACCAGGTGCCATAATTTGGTTATATGGTTACCACCCAGCGTAGTAAATGGTTTCCTGGTGTACAGGAAACCATTTGGCTTGTCACTCAGTGTAGAGTCACCCACAGGCAGAAGGAAGAGGAAAGAATGAAGGAAAGAAAGACAGGAGAGGGAGTGTAAAGTCACCCGTAGGCAGAAGGATGAGGAAAGAATGAAGGAAAGAAAGACAGAAGAGGGAGTGTAAAGTCACCCGTAGGCAGAAGGAAGAGGAAAGAATGAAGGAAAGAAAGACAGAAGAGGGAGTGTAAAGTCACCCACCCGTAGGCAGAAGGAAGAGGAAAGAATGAAGGAAAGAAAGACAGAAGAGGGAGTGTAAAGTCACCCACCCGTAGGCAGAAGGATGAGGAAAGAATGAAGGAAAGAAAGACAGAAGAGGGAGTGTAAAGTCACCCACCCGTAGGCAGAAGGATGAGTAAAGAATGAAGGAAAGAAAGACAGAAGAGGGAGTGTAAAGTCACCCACCCGTAGGCAGAAGGATGAGGAAAGAATGAAGGAAAGAAAGACAGAAGAGGGAGTGTAAAGTCACCCACCCGTAGGCAGAAGGATGAGGAAAGAATGAAGGAAAGAAAGACAGAAGAGGGAGTGTAAAGTCACCCACCCGTAGGCAGAAGGATGAGGAAAGAATGAAGGAAAGAAAGACAGAAGAGGGAGTGTAAAGTCACCCACCCGTAGGCAGAAGGATGAGGAAAGAATGAAGGAAAGAAAGAAAGACAGAAGAGGGAGTGTAAAGTCACCCACCCGTAGGCAGAAGGATGAGGAAAGAATGAAGGAAAGAAAGACAGAAGAGGGAGTGTAAAGTCACCCACCCGTAGGCAGAAGGATGAGGAAAGAATGAAGGAAAGAAAGACAGAAGAGGGAGTGTAAAGTCACCCACCCGTAGGGAGAAGGATGAGGAAAGAATGAAGGAAAGAAAGACAGAAGAGGGAGTGTAAAGTCACCCACCCGTAGGCAGAAGGATGAGGAAAGAATGAAGGAAAGAAAGACAGAAGAGGGAGTGTAAAGTCACCCCACCCGTAGGCAGAAGGATGAGGAAAGAATGAAGGAAAGAAAGACAGAAGAGGGAGTGTAAAGTCACCCACCCGTAGGCAGAAGGATGAGGAAAGAATGAAGGAAAGAAAGACAGAAGAGGGAGTGTAAAGTCACCCACCCGTAGGCAGAAGGATGAGGAAAGAATGAAGGAAAGAAAGACAGAAGAGGGAGTGTAAAGTCACCTGTAGGCAGAAGGATGAGGGAAGAATGAAGGAAAGAAAGACAGAAGAGGGAGTGTAAAGTCACCTGTAGGCAGAAGGATGAGGGAAGAATGAAGGAAAGACAGATAGAAAAGGGAGTGTAAGTCACCCCACCCGTAGGCAGAAGGATGAGGAAAGAATGAAGGAAAGAAAGACAGAAGAGGGAGTGTAAAGTCACCCACCCGTAGGCAGAAGGATGAGGAAAGAATGAAGGAAAAGAAAGACAGAAGAGGGAGTGTAAAGTCACCCACCCGTAGGCAGAAGTATGGCAAAAGAATGAAGGAAAGAAAGACAGAAGAGGGAGTGTAAAGTCACCCACCCGTAGGCAGAAGGATGAGGAAAGAATGAAGGAAAGAAAGACAGAAGAGGGAGTGTAAAGTCACCCACCCGTAGGCAGAAGGATGAGGAAAGAATGAAGGAAAGAAAGACAGAAGAGGGAGTGTAAAGTCACCCACCCGTAGGCAGAAGGATGAGGAAAGAATGAAGGAAAGAAAGACAGAAGAGGGAGTGTAAAGTCACCCACCCGTAGGCAGAAGGATGAGGAAAGAATGAAGGAAAGAAAGACAGAAGAGGGAGTGTAAAGTCACCCACCCGTAGGCAGAAGGATGAGGAAAGAATGAAGGAAAGAAAGACAGAAGAGGGAGTGTAAAGTCACCCACCCGTAGGCAGAAGGATGAGGAAAGAATGAAGGAAAGAAAGACAGAAGAGGGAGTGTAAAGTCACCCACCCGTAGGCAGAAGGATGAGGAAAGAATGAAGGAAAGAAAGACAGAAGAGGGAGTGTAAAGTCACCCACCCGTAGGCAGAAGGATGAGGAAAGAATGAAGGAAAGAAAGACAGAAGAGGGAGTGTAAAGTCACCCACCCGTAGGCAGAAGGATGAGGAAAGAATGAAGGAAAGAAAGACAGAAGAGGGAGTGTAAAGTCACCCACCCGTAGGCAGAAGGATGAGGAAAGAATGAAGGAAAGAAAGACAGAAGAGGGAGTGTAAAGTCACCCACCCGTAGGCAGAAGGATGAGGAAAGAATGAAGGAAAGAAAGACAGAAGAGGGAGTGTAAAGTCACCCACCCGTAGGCAGAAGGATGAGGAAAGAATGAAGGAAAGAAAGACAGAAGAGGGAGTGTAAAGTCACCCACCAGTAGGCAGAAGGATGAGGAAAGAATGAAGGAAAGAAAGACAGAAGAGGGAGTGTAAAGTCACCCACCCGTAGGCAGAAGGATGAGGAAAGAATGAAGGAAAGAAAGACAGAAGAGGGAGTGTAAAGTCACCCACCCGTAGGCAGAAGGATGAGGAAAGAATGAAGGAAAGAAAGACAGAAGAGGGAGTGTGAAGTCACCCACCCGTAGGCAGAAGGATGAGGAAAGAATGAAGGAAAGAAAGACAGAAGAGGGAGTGTAAAGTCACCCACCCGTAGGCAGAAGGATGAGGAAAGAATGAAGGAAAGAAAGACAGAAGAGGGAGTGTAAAGTCACCCACCCGTAGGCAGAAGGATGAGGAAAGAATGAAGGAAAGAAAGACAGAAGAGGGAGTGTAAAGTCACCCACCCGTAGGCAGAAGGATGAGGAAAGAATGAAGGAAAGAAAGACAGAAGAGGGAGTGTAAAGTCACCCACCCGTAGGCAGAAGGATGAGGAAAGAATGAAGGAAAGAGAGACAGAAGAGGGAGTGTAAAGTCACCCACCCGTAGGCAGAAGGATGAGGAAAGAATGAAGGAAAGAGAGACAGAAGAGGGAGTGTAAAGTCACCCACCCGTAGGCAGAAGGATGAGGAAAGAATGAAGGAAAGAGAGACAGAAGAGGGAGTGTAAAGTCACCCACCCGTAGGCAGAAGGATGAGGAAAGAATGAAGGAAAGAAAGACAGAAGAGGGAGTGTAAAGTCACCCACCCGTAGGCAGAAGGATGAGGAAAGAATGAAGGAAAGAAAGACAGAAGAGGGAGTGTAAAGTCACCCACCCGTAGGCAGAAGGATGAGGAAAGAATGAAGGAAAGAAAGACAGAAGAGGGAGTGTAAAGTCACCCACCCGTAGGCAGAAGGATGAGGGAAAGAATGAAGGAAAATAAAGACAGAAGAGGGAGTGTAAAGTCACCCACCCGTAGGCAGAAGGATGAGGAAAGAATGAAGGAAAGAAAGACAGAAGAGGGAGTGTAAAGTCACCCACCCGTAGGCAGAAGGATGAGGAAAGAATGAAGGAAAGAAAGACAGAAGAGGGAGTGTAAAGTCACCCACCCGTAGGCAGAAGGATGAGGAAAGAATGAAGGAAAGAAAGACAGAAGAGGGAGTGTAAAGTCACCCACCCGTAGGCAGAAGGATGAGGAAAGAATGAAGGAAAAGAAAGACAGAAGAGGGAGTGTAAAGTCACCCACCCGTAGGCAGAAGGATGAGGAAAGAATGAAGGAAAGAAAGACAGAAGAGGGAGTGTAAAGTCACCCACCCGTAGGCAGAAGGATGAGGAAAGAATGAAGGAAAGAAAGACAGAAGAGGGAGTGTAAAGTCACCCACCCGTAGGCAGAAGGATGAGGAAAGAATGAAGGAAAGAAAGACAGAAGAGGGAGTGTAAAGTCACCCACCCGTAGGCAGAAGGATGAGGAAAGAATGAAGGAAAGAAAGACAGAAGAGGGAGTGTAAAGTCACCCACCCGTAGGCAGAAGGATGAGGAAAGAATGAAGGAAAGAAAGACAGAAGAGGGAGTGTAAAGTCACCCACCCGTAGGCAGAAGGATGAGGAAAAGAATGAAGGAAAGAAAGACAGAAGAGGGAGTGTAAAGTCACCCACCCGTAGGCAGAAGGATGAGGAAAGAATGAAGGAAAGAAAGACAGAAGAGGGAGTGTAAAGTCACCCACCCGTAGGCAGAAGGATGAGGAAAGAATGAAGGAAAGACAGAAGAGGGAGTGTAAAGTCACCCACCCGTAGGCAGAAGGATGAGGAAAGAATGAAGGAAAGAGAGACAGAAGAGGGAGTGTAAAGTCACCCACCCGTAGGCAGAAGGATGAGGAAAGAATGAAGGAAAGAGAGACAGAAGAGGATGGAAGGATGGAAGAGAAAAAATAAATAAATAAATAAAAATCCAATCCAATGTTTCCCCATGAGGTGAAAAAAAAAAAATAAATAAATAATAAAAACTCTGGCAAAATGAATGAATCACAAACATTCACTTAGGCACTATTCAAACCCTGGGAATCCTGACTAAATCTCACAGACATAAGCATTCATACTGACATACCCAGTACTGTCATGGGGTGTGCCATGGTTAGGCTGGACACAGCCATTCATACTTACATCATGGGGTGGGCCAGGGTTCAGATGATGTTTTCAATGGATAGAAAATTAAGTCACATGCCAAACCCTGCCAACTGCTTCAGAACAGTAGCTGGATAATGTTGGCAGAAACATGAGATTTCTTCTGCATATTGCAACTGAATATTCTCTCAAGTTACTGACACAACTACACTGATATAATTCATCTTGTGGATTGTGAGCCACAGCTCAGGCTGGGTAGCATCCCGTTGTGAGCCACAGCTCAGGCTGGGTAGCATCCCGTTGTGAGCCACAGCTCAGGCTGTGCTGGCTGTATCAGAGCTGACTACTCCACCCCTACACAAACTTAAGCATGGTGCCACACAAAGATGGTGAGAGAGGCAGAGTTTTTTCTTTTTACCAGATGATGCCCTGGATGTTTATCTTCAAGTTTATGATAAACAAAAACAATTTTTTTTTAAATTCATTTTTTAACTACTCCCCTATGTAAACTCATGCATGGCCCTATGCACAAAGATGGAGAGAGAGAGAGATTGTTTCTGTTCACCAGATGATGCCCTGGATGTTTATCTTTAAAAAAAAAAAAAAAAAAAAAAAAAAAAAAATCATTTTTCGCACACCACGGGGTGGGAAGAAAATGGGTAATTGCACAATCCACGGGTTAAATATCATACTAGGGAATTTTAATGCTGTGATGAGAAGTGCATGATCAGGGATTTTGGCACCCCTTGTGAGCGCGGCAGGTCCGGATTGACTCAATCGAATACGTTTGTGATGCTACAGAATGTGGTGAATGTTTTTGGCGTATCCTATCTGATAGAGCCAGGATTCCGGGGGCTTCAATGATGAGTGAATGGAAGCGTGACCCATTGGATTGGGCAAGTTTGTGCTGTCTGGAAATTGCTACTCCTCACCCTGCCCTTAGGTGGGAAAGGAGGTCCAGATGATGATGATGATGATAAGAATGTTAATGTTGTAGCAGTAGCAGTGTTTATAGTAGCAGTAGTAGTGGTGGTGGTGGTGGTGGTGGTGGTGGTAGTAGTAGTAGTAGTAGTAGAAGTAGTAATGGCAGCCCCAAGTTCATCTAAAATATGAACCCAGTAGACTGCAGGCTAAAGTTCCCCTTCTTCAGCAGTCCACCATCCTCCTTTTGGTAAACAGGTAGGGAGGTGAGGGAAGTTTGCATAACCAGGCAGTTGATCAGACCAGTTACTGTATATCAGTGCCACCACACAAAGGCAACCCTCTACAGCACCTGTGTTAATATACAACAAAGTGCTAAAGATGAGGTGCTAACAATGCCATCCACAACACCGCCATTATTTCACACATCAATCACGCCTTTGAAATATGTAACAAAGTCAATGGTGTGACCTGGAGGTGGCAGCAGCTGTTGTTGCAGTGTGTGGCAACTTGGGGAGCCATAGCCATGTTGGTGGTGGCCAGCCAGGCCATGAGGAGGCAAGCCAGGGCCATGTTGGTGGTGGCCAGCCAGGCCATGAGGAGGCAAGCCAAGGCCATGTTGGTGGTGGCCAGCCAGGCCATGAGGAGGCAAGCCAGGGCCATGTTGGTGGTGGCCAGCCAGGCCATGAGGAGGCAAGCCAGGGCCATGTTGGTGGTGGCCAGGCAGGCCATGAGGAGGCAAGCCAGGGCCATGTTGGTGGTGGCCAGGCAGGCCATGAGGAGGCAAGCCAGGGCCATATTGGTGGTGGCCAGGCTGAACCTCCCACCACCAAGGAACAGGAACCCCAGGGCCAGCTGAATTCCCAGGTGGCAGCCGCACCTGAAAAGAAGAGAAGAATGGGCTTTTAAGTTAACCCTTTGACTGTCAAGGTTAAATCTAGTGGTAGCCAAAATACTAATACCTAAACAATGCTCTATGTGGTAACCAAAATACTGTACCCTACATCTAAACATGTCTCTACGTGCTGGCCAAAATACTAATATCTACACAAGGCTCTATGTGGTAACCAAAATACTGTACACCTAAACATAGCTCTACGTGCTGGCCAAAATACTAATATCTAAACAAGGCTCTATGTGGTAGCCAATATACTGTACATCTAAACAAGGCTCTATCCTCTAATCAATTAACTGAGTGCACCCAAGTTGGATTATGCATCAATTCTTTCAAGATTTCATATTTTCTGGCACCAATCCACTGGTGATGCCAACCACATATACAAATCATACTTATATTTTCAAAATATATTCCATTCTTGCACTGGTCAGCTTTGTTTACCAGATTGCTGCTCTTTGGCCATCTCTCCTTACATGAGTAAAATTATCTAGCAGTTGCTAAAATATCTTCAAGATCAAGAGGTTAAGGCAACACAAATTACATAACCCATCCATCCATTATCCAATCATATGTTGCCCCATGTGGAGTGTACAAACCTGGGGCTAGGCAAGTTGGTCCTGACATTTAAGATGAGTGACCAGCCTCACTCATCCCTGAGTGGCATTACATGAGCAATAAACCCCAACCATCCCTTGGATATAAACCTACACAGGCTCAATCCAACTGGAGCATCATAATTACCCACTATACCACCAGGAGGAGTAGACTGTAGCACCAGTCAAGCAGGGCAGTACTCCCGAGGTGGATGGAAAGCTGATGACAGGGAGTGCTGGAGCTCCCGTTTCATCAGCCCTCAGGACTAGTTCCTGACCATCCCCCTTTGCTGAACTTTTTCAGTGTCTCAGTTACACAGAGATTAGGCCAGCATGCTCTCCAGTACAAATTTCTCTAACTATCTTCACCAAACTACATGCACAGTACACACAACACTTCCTATTCAAAATTTACCAAAAATGGCGTCGTTTTATCAAGCCTCGGAGTCCCCAGGGGGGGGGACCATAAATGCCCCCACCATCTGCCCCTCTCCCGGTGACGACTCAAGGTGCCTGGAACCACTGTCTGACTCTCTTCTTCTTCATTTCTGCAACATTCGCGGCCTTTCCTCTAACTTTCGTTCTGTTGAGCACCACCTCTCCTCCTCTAAACCTCACCTTCTTTTTCTAACAGAGACCCAGCTGTCTGAGGCAATTGACAGCAAACCCTTTTCTGTATCCTCCTACTTTCTCTATACTCATTTCAAAGCTAATGGTGGCTGTTGTGTATATATACGCAACGACTTTTCTTGCTCTCGTGTTCCTGAACTTGATTCTTCTGAATTCTCCACACTCTGGCTTCGGCTTTCCTGTCATTCTCTGACTAAATATATCTGTGCTGTTTACTTATCCCCTAATTCTACTGACTATCAAAAATTCTTCGACTATCTTACTTCTACGATGGAACACATTCTATCCATTTCTCCTTTCTCTGAAATCTCCATTCTTGGAGATTTCAATGTTCACCACCACCTTTGGCTCTCCTCTCCTTTCACGGATCCACCTGGTGAACAAGCCTACATCTTTTCTATCCTTAATGACCTAGAGCAGCTTGTACAGCACCCTACCCGTATCCCTGACCGCCTTGGAGAGAGCTCCAACATACTTGACCTCTTCCTCACAACTAATCCTTCTGCTTACTCTGTTAATCTTTTCTCTCCATTGGGCTCCTCCGATCACAACCTTATTACCTTAACCTGTCCTATCACTCCGGTGCACCTGTGGACCCTCCAGGGAAACGTCGTCTGTGGCATTTTGGAGCCGCAGACTGGGGAGGCCCTCAGGCAGTACTTCTTTGATTTTCCCTGGAATGATTATTGCTTCCATGGCCGTGAGCCATCTGAGTGTGCCTTGCGCATTACGGAGGTTATTCTCTCGGGCATGGAGGCATACATTCCTTTCTCATATCCTTTGACTAACGCAAGAAAGCCTTGGTTTAATCACGCTTGTTCTAATGCTGTCCGCAACAAGGAGAAGGCCTACAAAAGGTACCGGAGCCAACCCACCCCTGAATCACATAATCTTTACGTTTCTGCCCGGAATCGTGCTAAGTCTGTTCTTCGCTCTACTAAAAATAATTTCATCCATACTAAATGCTCTCAACTCTCCAACTCGAATTCTTCCCGCTCCTTCTGGCATCTTGCCAAAAATCTTTCTAACAACTTTACCTCATCATCCTTCCCTCCTCTTTTCTACTCTGATGGTTCTGTAGCTATTTCTTCTACTGATAAAGCAGATCTCTTCGCACAGACTTTCTCCTCCAATTCTACCTTAGACGATTCCGGTGCTGTTCCTCCATCACTTCCCCCCTCTGACTTCCTCATGGCTGACATTAAAAAATTTCTTCAGTTGATGTATTTTCTGCCATCACTGGCCTCAGTACTAACAAGGCATATGGGCCTGATGGGGTCCCTCCTGTTGTTCTCAAGAACTGTGCTTCTGTGCTTACACCCTGCCTAGGCAAACTCTTTCGTCTTTGTCTGTCAACTTGTACCTTTCCTTCTTGCTGGAAGTTTGCTCTCATTCAGCCAGTCCCAAAGAAGGGTGACCACTCCCAACCCTCCAACTATCGTCCAATTGCTTTAACGTCCTGTATTTCAAAAGTTTTCGAGTCAATTCTTAATAGAAAAATTTTAAAGCATCTTTCCTATCACAACCTTCTTTCCGATCGTCAGTATGGGTTCCGTCAGGGACGCTCCACTGGCGATCTTCTCACCTACCTTTCAGACTCCTGGTCATCCTCCTTTTGGGACTTTGGCGAAAGCTTTGCCATTGCACTTGACATCTCAAAGGCTTTCGATTGAGTCTGGCATAAATCTTTAATTTCCAAACTGCCCTCCTACGGTTTCTATCCTTCTATCTGTGCCTTCATTGCTAGCTTCCTTTCTGGTCGTTCTATAGCCGCTGTTGTAGACGGCCATCGTTCTTCTCCTAGATCTATCAACAGTGGTGTTCCTCAGGGCTCTGTCCTATCACCAACTCTCTTCCTTTTATTCATCAATGATCTTCTAAGCTGTACATCTAACCCTATCCACTCATACGCTGATGACTCCACCCTTCACCTCTCCATTCGGTTCCCGCAACGCCCATCACAACAGTTACTTCAACAATCAAGGGATGAGGCTATGGCACACCTAATGTCTGACTTGGCTCGTATCTCTGACTGGGGAAAAAATAATATGGTTGTCTTTAATGCATCTAAGACTCAGTTCTTACACCTATCAACCCGACAAAATCTTCCACAGGTATACCCACTAATGTTTAATAATATTCAGCTTAATCCTGCATCATCCTTGAACATGCTTGGGGTTTCATTTACTCGGGACTTATCTTGGAAAGATCATATTACATCTCTTGTAAAATCTGCTTCCAAGAGATTGGGTGTGCTAAGCCGACTCCGTTCCTTCTTTACCCCTGCGCAATTGTTGACTCTATACAGGGGTTTTATCCGCCCCTGTGTGGAGTACAACTCTCATGTGTGGGGAGGCTCCCCACATACAGCTCTTCTCAATAGGGTGGAGTCAAAGGCTTTTCGTCTCATTAACTCTCCTCCTCTTACTGACTCCCTTCAACCTCTGTCTCTTCGCCGCACTGTTGCATCTTTATCTCTTTTCTATCGCTACTTTAATGGTCACTGCTCCTCTGAACTGTCTGCTTGCATTCCTCCACCTTTACGACGGGCGCGTAGCACCCGTCTGGCAGCAAACTCTCATCCTTTTTCTGTCCAACTCTCTAATGCAAGAGTTAACCGTTACTCCCAGTCTTTCATTTATGCAACAGGTCAGCTCTGGAACTGTCTCCCTCTGTCTGTATTTCCTGCTGCCTATGATCTCCAGTCTTTCAAACGCAGTGTGTCCAGGCATCTCAAAAGGATCGGATCTTGAATTTGGCTCTATATTGTATTTTGTTTTTCTCTTGGAGGAAACTGTTACTGCGGGCTCATGGCCTTTGGTTCCTTCTTCCTCGCATTTAAAAAAAAAAAAAAAAAAAAAAAAAAAAAAAAGTGCCATAATTGGTTACTGCATATATGGTTACCTTCCAGCATAGTAAATGGTTTCCTGGTGTACAGGAAACCATTTGGCTTGTCACTCAGTGTAGAGTTACCCACAGGCAGAAGAAAGAAGAAAGGTGAAGGAAAGAAAGACAGAAGAGGAAAGGTGGAAAAGGGGAGAGGACAGACACCCAGAGCAGCACTACATCAAATGAGTGGATGGTGAGCACTTCAACAGTAGAATCAGCAGGACCAACATGTGACTGGAGATGTTGGATGATACACACAACATCCAGCTCCCCCGCACTAGCCATCACCAAGGACAGTGCCAGTACGGATGTGTTCACACAGGTTTGCAGAACTGATGGTCCTGCCAGCTCAGTAACACCCCAGAGAAAATTACAGATGTTAGTTTTTTATTTTTTATTTTTATTTTTTTATACTCTGGACATAGGCTTCACAGCCTGCTTTCAAGGCCCAGTAGTCCTCCTTCATCCTATACACCTCTACATATCACCACTTCGGTGCTAACACCCACCAACCATATTGAATACATGCTAGGGCTGTCTCATACAGGACTGGTGTATTGGTATTAGCGGGGGTATTTTTACGACATGTCGGCGGGTCTTCTGGTAGATCAGTAAAGTCTGTTTTTATTAAATTCAAATCCTTAAACTGTTCCCTGCCCCAGCCAGGATTTGAACCAGGGTCCGGTAGGACCGCAAACCACCTCTCTACCGACTGAGCTACCGCTTCCCCCATAATTGGTCTATGTCACCCTTTCTCACTCATTAATAATAACAAATGACTTGAAAAAAGAGTAACAATGAATGTTTGGGGGGAGGGGGGCTCCAACACCTAACATATATAATTACTCAGGCTAATAAACAATTTCACTCACGAGGATGGCACTAAAGAAGGATGCCTTCATGTGATCTGGGCAGCTCAATGGCCTGGTTATACAAACATCTCTCAACTACTTCCCTATCCTCTCAAAATGACAATGGCGGACTGTAGGAGAAAGGGAACTTGGGCCTGCAGTCCACTGGACTCACATGTCAGAAGAACCTGGGGCTATAACTACTGCAGTAACTACTACTACTACTATTACTACCCACAAGAAAACTCCCAATCATCTAAAGCTTCACAGATTAGTTAAATAAATCATCATCATCACCATCATCCAGACCTCCTTTCCCACCCTTGGGCAGGGTGAGGAGTAGCAACGTCCAGACAGCTCAAGTATGCCCAGTTCAATGGGGCATGCTTCCATTCACTCATCATTCAGGCCCCTGGAATCCTGGCTCTATCTGATACGCCAAAAACATTCACCACATTCTGTAGCTTCACATAAAGTGTCTGACAGTCAATGCAAATGCTGTCACTTTAAAAAGGGGCGCCAAATCCCTGATCATGCACTTCATCTTCCAATATTCATCCACGCAGCTCGATCTCTTGTCAGTCCCCTTGCTTCACCCACATCCATACCTCTCTTCCTCACACACTCATCACCATATCTCTCCACCTTCTCCCTCCCTACCTCACCTCCTCCCTCCTTCAAATTTGCTCAGATATACTTAAATAAATCCATCCATCCATCATCCACCATCCAATCCTACATTACCCCATGAGGAGCACCAAGTGAAATTTACCTCTTAGTGAACTTTGTGAACATAGTGGTGTATTTCCCCAGTACATCAGAGGCCTGGTTATTACTGGATGCAGCCAACTTAAGGCCCAGCACCAGACCAGCCCCTGCCAGGATGTTGTGGTGGGCCTGTCAATGCAACCACAGGGTAAATCATATACAAATACCTACAGCCAAACACAAACACACAACCAAAACTGCATACATTTCGTCTGATACACAATGTTAAATATAGTTCCTTTTGTACACCAAGTAAACACTGCTGATGTTTTGTTACACTGCACTAAACATGGTAGTAGGTGGGGGTGACCACTCAGTTGGATGAAGTGCTGCCTACTTCTTCCCTAATGCCTATCATTCTTTTTCTGTGTCTGTCCTCCTCTCCTCCTATTTCTCTCATCCCTGCCACCACTATTTATTTTCTCTTCCTTCCACTTCACGTGGATTTACACTGAGTGACAAGCCAAATGGTTTCCTGTTACTCAGGAAACAATTTACAACATTGGGTGGTAACCATATACCAAAAATCAGGGTGATGTAGAGCCTAGTATGGTGCCCCTGTTAACTGGGTGGAGATGTAAATGCAGTATCCACCCAGGAACCAAACCTCCTGTCAGCCACATAAAAACACTGGCTTACTGCATGGGATGACCCTACATGGGCAGTTGCCTGTGGTTGATGGGTCTACTCAGTCAGAGAGACTGGGATGGCACAGCACTAAACATATATATACCACTGTACAATTATCATTCCATCACAATACACAATTTCAAAACTATACTGTACAGTACAGTAAAATCCTCAATATCTCTGCATCTCTGAGTCTTTGCCGGGTTATCAGCCATGGATAACTTTCCTCCCTTACCTGATACATCTATGTAAAAGGCACAGGCAATAACTTCATGAAACATTACAATGAGTTTTTCTTATTGATTTTTTTGGGGGAGAGGACATTCCAGTTTTATGACTTGAGTCAAGGACCCTTTCAGGGAGGTGGTGTGGTGGGACAGAGGTCCATTTTGGTAAATTATCACTGGTTGAAATGCATTAACAAAGCAGAGCACTGATGCAGCAGCATGCTGGAGGTGGGCAACAACGAGGCAACACATAGGTAATGCAACTGAGGTCAGTCTATCTTGGAGGCTGCTAACTTGGAGATATCAGAGGTTTACTGTATATCTATCTACGTATTACACAGGGAAATATTTCTCTCAGTGCAACAAAACTGCTTCCCAGCAACTTAAGTAAAGCCCCCAGCTCCATGTGTGTCCTACCTGATGCATGGATTCACAGTCTATGCCTGGGGTGGACTGGTTGCCGCAGCGGTGTACGTGTGTCAGGACCGAGGACAGGACAAGAGCCTCCATCCACTCTGGAGTTGGTAGTACACTGACCCATGTGATTAACCCAAGGGCAACAGTATGTAGCAGGATGAAGTATGGATGCACCTGTGGAAGAATTGTTTTTAGGTAACACAAAATGTTCTTTGCTTACATGACTTATTACTAAAATGTCTGCCAGCAATGACACTGATATAACCAAGCTGCCTGGTTAAACAAAAGTTCCTCAACTCCTTCCCTATCCCCTGAAAGTAAGATGGTGACCGTAAGAGGATAATTTCAGCCTGCATTCCACTGCATTCACATTTAGATGACCTCAGGCCACAACAAAACACAAAATGCAATGACAAACTAAATCAGTAATACTATAATAAATGCATACATCTGCCTATTTACTATTAATATTCATTCTTGGTTTGTCTATTTTAGGAATGTAAATGCATGCAAAATATTAACATGACAACATACCAACTAAATGATGTGGTTGGATCATCCCACCAAACAGTACATTAGCTGCACCAATTAATGAAAGACATTTCGTGGACTGAACAAAATATGAGCTAGTGTTTACATGTCCTTGTTCCCAGAAAATTATGACTTACACCTGTGAGACTTAGTTACATTACCAATGGAGGAGACTGACACATATTTAACAACACCTTTTTCATCTTAACCTGGCCCAGATCTTCTTTCTTCTATGCTGTATTTCATGGGTCAATAGCAGAGTAAGGCTATGTTATTGTTCTACTGTGTTTCTTTAGCAGTGTTTTGTGACCTGCACCTTTTTCTGGCATTAATCTATTGTTACACGTAAATATTCAAGAAGATGTCAACCTATGGCCAAGTAAGAGTAAAAATGAGTACAGCAGAAAAGACAGCCTCCTTCACTGATATACTGGCATACCCTGGTTTAACGATGCAATTAGTTAAGTAAAAACCCATCGCTAGGTGGGTTATCGTATCTCGGGGTAGATTTAACATGTAAAGCATGGGAATGCGTTTTTGAACGTTGGGTCTCCCCCCTCCAACCAAGGCCTAAACCCACTCAAATGAGTCGAAAAACAAGTTTCTAGCTCACCTAAACCCCCAAATAGCTTTAAAACAAGCTAAAGTATGCCTAAGACCAGTTTATAACTCACCTAAACCCAAAAATAAAATCTGAAAATCAAAAATAAGTCTGGAAAAAATCAAACTTAGTAAACTGTACCCCAAAATGACAATGTTCACCCCACCCATGGCTAAAACATCTAAGTCATAAATCACCCTAAACAAAATTTAAGTCCAAAATATCATCAAAACTGGTGAAAAAAAAAAAAAAAAATAGTTGTGCTGGGGTTTGGCCATCGTTCAGCAGGGCAGGGTGGTATTTCCACCCCCATCGCTATGCCGGGGTATTGCACCCAGGGGTATCATATCTCAGGGTCTGCCTGTACATTTTATCAGTAAATCCCACACTCCACGAATGAAGAAAAAAACGTGAAATTTTATCTTACTATCTACAAACATCACAGTATGGTCTCTCTCTATCTATCTATTGCCAGATGCCTTAATTCCCTAACTGCCTCCATGTCGCCCTGTCCCCCGCCATTTCACCGCCCTGCTGCCAGCTCACCCTCTCCCCTCTCTCATATAACTCTCCATTCCATCTCATCCTTGGCCTCCCCCTCCCTCTCCCCCCCCCCACCTAACTCACATACACTCTCCTCATCAGTCTCTCACTTGCCATCCTCTCCACATGGCCATACCACCTCAATGAGTTTCTCCTAACGCTTCCTATCACATCCTCATCCACACCACAATGCTCCTTCACTCTCTCATTTGTCAGTCTGTCTCTCCATGTGACTCCACATGTTGCTCTTGTTAAATGCTGACAAGCATCTCAACATTTCACTGTCACTGACTGAGTGTATAAGTAGGTCAGAAACAAAATGTACGTGAGTACAGGGTATGCTCAGAATGTATCCAACTTTAGGCTCTAAAAACTAAATAGCTAACCTGTTCAGCTAGGACACTAATCCCCCTCAAAGCAGGCCCCTTCTGACTGGACACACATAGCCCAGCGTTCTTTCCACTGTCTGAAGCATTTTTCAAAGTTGGTTTTCCGTATTATCTCCTGCAGCTGCTTCGTCGTATTTGTCATGATTTCTCCTCTTATTTCAAATCGGTACCCCTTCAGCGGAGTTTTGGGCTTGGGGAATAACGAAAAGATGCACAGAGCCATGTCTTCTGAGTAGGGAGTCAGCCAGATCTGTGGGAGATTGTATTACTATATACCTAGGCTGCTTCCCCCAAGGAAAGGGAGGTAGCCGAGACAGGACGACACACTCCCCATTTACTCATCCATTCAAACACATTCATTCGCATCTTAGCCCCAAAGGGGAGAACGGACAGATCCTCACCGCACCACACCGCACAAGGGTCAACTGCGCAATGCAATCAGTGACATCTGCAGCAGGGCCTGACAGCAGAGCTGGTTTACCCCTGCCACATCATAACAGACCCATCCCCTTACCCGCACCTGACCTGACTAGCTCATCAGACCAAATGCGGGAGAATATCCCCTCAGGGCTGCGTCATCATTTATTCATTCACAATTTCTCTCCATTTATTTCTGTCACGCGCAACCACTCTTCCTTGCTCAACAGACATCCCTCTTGCATCCAGCGCTCTCTTCACACTGTCCATCCATCCTATTCGTGGTCTTCCTCTCAGCCTTACACCTCTCACATCAGATCAAGTTATCTTTTTCACCAACCGCTCATTATCCATTCTCTCCATATGCTCAAACCATCATAACACCCTCTGCTCAATTCTACCAGCCATCTCCCAAACAACTCCAGTTCTCCTTCGCACTTCATCATTTCGCACTCGATCCATACATGTCACTCCACACATATTCCTCAGACATCTCATCTCCATTACATTCAAACTTTTCCTCTCTGCTACACCCATATTCCATGTTTCAGCCCCATATAATCCAGTCGGTACTACAATACCCTCTTACAGCCTTCTTACATCCATTCTAAGCGAACGACATCTAAACACTTTTTTCATTCCTCCCAGCACCTTTCCTACTTCATTTATTCTAAACTTCACTTCTGCATCTATTCTTCCACCCACAGCAACATGTGACCCTAGATATTTAAAACACTCTACCTCCTCAAGCAACTCACCATTCAAAACTATATTCATCCCCCTACCATCTACCAACCTCGTACACTTCATCACTTTACTCTTATTCTCATTTACTTTCAATTTCCTCCTTTCACACACCCTTCCAAACTCCTCTACCAACTGTCTCAATCTCTCCTCTGAATCAGCCACCAGTGCAGTATCATCTGCAAACAGCAGCTGCTTCAGATTCCACTCTCCTCCATCGACATTTACCAGACTCAGACCACCTAAAACTCTTGCATTCACCTCCCTTACAACACCATCCATGTAAATGTTAAACAACCAAGGCGACATCACACATCCCTGTCGCAGCCCCACTCTCACGGGAAACCAATCACTCACAGCATTTCCCACTCTTACACACGCTCTACTATTTACATAAAAACTTTTCACCCCTTTTAGTAACCTACCATCAAGTCCATACAATCTTAAAACAGTCCACAAAGCCTCCCTATCAATTCTATCATAAGCTTTCTCTAAATCCATAAATGCCCAAAACACCTCCTTGCCTTTCGCTAAATACTTTTCACACACTTGTCTCACAGCAAACACCTGATCAACGCATCCCCTCCCTCTCCTAAAGCCACACTGCTCATCACTAATCACTCCCTCTGTACCCTCTCTAACTCTCATAATTAACACTCTACCATACACTTTACCTACAACACTCAACAGACTTATACCCCTAAAGCTAGTACATTCATACTTATCACCCTTGCCTTTATACAACGGGACCACACAAGCACTTGCCCAGTCAAATGGCACCATACCTTTCTCAAAGCACACATTCAACAAACTTACTAACCAGTCAACAATAGTCACTCCACCACCCTTCAGGCATTCCACAGCACACCCATCCATACCTGCAGCTTTCCCTGTTTTCATCTCCTTTACTGCCTTCTCCATTTCCTCCTTCGTGATCAAAGAATCATTTAACTCTCCCAACACATTTATTCCTTGCACCCTTCTATCCGCCACAATCTCAGCCACCCTTTCCTCCTCTACATTTAACAATCTTTCAAAATACTCTGCCCATCTCTTCCTTACTGCATCCATCTCAATTAACATCTTTCCATCCTCTGCTTTTACTCGTTCTTCCTTCCCAGACTCTCCCTTTCGCACCCTTTTCACCTCCTTCCAAAACATTTTCTTATTCTGTTGAAAATTCTCTGTCAGCCGCCTACCCCACCTCTCATCTGCTGCCACTTTAGCATCACGCACAGCCCTTCTCGCTCTATTCCTCTTTCCTTATACCTTTCATATGACATCTCATCCTTCCTCTGCAGCCACACTTCATATGCACGTCTCTTCTCAGCCACAGCCATACTTACTTCCTCGCACCACCATTCACTTCCTTTTCTTACACCACCACCCACATGTCTCACACCACACACCTCTTCTGCATGCCCCACCACAGCACTCTTAAACAACTGCCATTCCTCCTCCACACTGCCATTTTCACGATCTTTCACTGCGTTCCACTCATCTTCCAATTTCTCCTGATACTCTATCTTTTTCTCTCTTTTATCCAACTCACTCACTTTCAAAACCTCCCTGCCACACCTAACCCTCCTAGCTCTCACCCATCTCTTACCTACTCTTAACTTTCCCTCCACCAGGTAGTGGTCAGACATACCTCCACCCTCCCCTCTCAGAACTCTCACATCCAACAATCTTCCTATTACATTCCTAGACACAACCACATAGTCCATCAAGGCTCTATCAACAACCCTTCCACCCTCCTGTCTCACCCATGTATACTTATAAATATCTTTCTTCTCAAACAGCGTATTCCCAATCACCATCTCTCGCTCAACACACATTGCTATCATTCGTTCCCCATTTTCATTTCTTCCAGGCACACCATGCATACCAACTACACCTTCAACTGCTACATTTCCCACTCTAGCATTCAGATCTCCCATCATTACCACATTCACATTCGCTCCAAAACTCTGCAGACACTCATCAACATCATTCCAGAAAGACTCCCTCTCTTGTTCATCTCTTTCACTACCAGGCCCATATGCACTCACAAACACCCACAACTCACGTTCAAATTTCGCTTTCACCCACATCAGTCTCGATGACACCTCCTTCCATTCAATCACACACTGCTGTACTTCCGGACTCACTAACAAGGCCACACCTTCTCTTGCCCTTCCTCTATCAACACCTGACAATCTTCCATTCACACTTCCAAACATAGATTCCCCCTTCCCTTTCATCTTGGTTTCACTCAAAGCTAACACATCCAACTTTCTTCTCACAAACATTCTCCCAATCTCCTCCCTTTTAGCCTCAATTGTACTACATCCACGCACATTCATAGACCCAATCTTCAGGGTACGGGGATAACTCCATCCCCCATCCCTTTCTCTGGCCTGTCTCTTTTTAGGAACTAAAAAACAGAGGAGGGGGTCCCTAGTCCCCTCACCCCGCCCCTTTTAGTCGCCTTTTACGACACGCAGGGAATACGGTGGCAGTATTCTTCCTAACACAACCTGGCCACAGAGTAGTAGTACCACCCCATAGTGCGGCCAGGTTGTGTCCCCCCCGCCACAGGGGGGGTAGTTACAGTAAAAAGAGTATAGCATCACATTCTGTTGTTTTATTAAAATCCAGCATTCAAGATACGAGAGATGAAAATTTTGGGTCAAGTTAGAATAAAAGGAATACAGTTTGTGTCCTTACCACCAAATTTGTGAACCTTAGGCATGACAACTGTGTGGGTGAGGGAGGATGTTCATGTTCTGGTCCTGATGGGCAGGCCCTGAGTCCTCCCTGATGGGCCAGTGGTGGGGCACTGATGTGTGCACATCTGGCCACACTCACCACACCCTGATACACACAGAAAAAAAAGAAGAGAGAAAAAAAAAATCATCATTCATCATCTTTGTCACATCACCACCATCATTATACTATTTAACCAAAGGCATATGTGGTAGATGGGGGTGCTTACCATGCACTCGCTCGATGTAGTGATGCTCTCAGGTGTCTATCCTTTCCCTTCCTCCTTCCTTCTTTCTTTTCTTCCTCTTTTGTCTTTCTTTGCTTCATTCTTTCCCTGGCCTTCATCTATGGGTGACTTTACACTCCCTCTTCTGTCTATCTTTCCTTCATTCTTTCCTCTTCCTTCTGCCTATGGGTGACTCTACACTGAGTGACATGCCAAATGGTTTCCTGTACACCAGGAAACCATTTACTACACTGAGTGGTAACTATATAATCAAATTATGGTGCCTGGTGGTTTAGTGGGTAATTACGCACTCCAATCAGATTGAGCCGGTGAAGGTTTTTATCCAAGGGATGGTTGAGGTATATTGCTCAAATTATGCCACTCATGGATGAGTAAGGCTGGTCACTCTCACCTGTCAGGACCAACTTGCCTAGCCCCAGGCTCCTACGTTCCTCATGGAGCAACGTAGGATTGGATGATTGATGGATGGATGGACCAAATGCATCCCACACCCCCCAAAACAAACACAGAACAATATAATCATCATCAATACTATCATAATCATCATCCAAAAACGGTCTATACCTGGTACATTCCAAAATCAACACACAGAAATATCGTCATCACTATCATCATTAGTCTGACGTCTTTTAATCCAACATTCTTCACTCTCTGATACACACAAAAATACAAAATAATATTATCACCATCATCAAGCTAAGCTTTATCCTCACCCTGCCACAAATAATAAAAAAATAATGGCATCAACATCAGTGTTTTTTCTAACCCTGCTGTAAACACAAAAACAAAACAACCATCATTTTGACATTTTCCCCCACCTTGTCATAAACAAACAAGTAACCACCACCACCATCTCTGACATCCTGCTTCCTGCTGGGAACCCCCAAGCAGGGGATGGCCATGACTGAACTTCCCCTAAGCTAATTTCTCACATGCTTTGCAGCCTGGGCACTACAAACAAAATACAAACACAAACTTTTAAATTAAGACGGCTAAACTAAAAATTAACTGAAGAGTCAACTACACAGCCACTGTATTGTTTTTACTCTAATTTAGCCCACATTTTCATCCTTTTGTAGCTCAATGGCAGAAGACAATACAGTACTACAGCTACAACATCCTCTCCATTACACTTTGTCACAACTAGCATTATATTTCAGTGTCAATATAGTTTTACAACTCTGCATTCAACTTAGAGAGATCAGAAATTTAAGCCACATCAGAGTAAAAAAAAGGTACGTTACTAACCACCGTTGTTCAATCTGTACATGGATGGGGTAATAAAAGAGGTACAAGGTAGGGTAGTGGATGTTGGAGTGGCCCTGGTGAGAGAGGATAGTGTTTGGAAACTCCCTGTACTGTTGTTTGCAGATGATACTGTGTTGTTGAGTGAAGACGAAGGGAAGCTGCAAGGCTTGGTGGATGAGTTTGGGAGAGTGTGTAAGAAACGGAATCTAAAGGTGAATGTAGGGAAGAGTAAAGTGATGGTCTTTGAGAGAGGTGAAGTCAGTGAATGTACAGCGAGGTTGGATGGTGAGGAATTGGAAAATGTGAGTATGTTTAAGTACTTGGGTAGTGTGATGAGTAAGGATGGAGGTCTGGAGGGTGAAGTGCTTGAAAGAGTACAGCAGGGAAGAAAGGTTGCTGGTTCTTTGAAAGCAGTGATAAGAAACAGGGAAGTGAGCATGGAAGTGAAAAAGTTACTACATGACAGTATTGTGATACCACCTCTAACGTATGGAGGTGAAGCTTGGACGTTGTTGGAAGGACACAAGTCAAGAATGAAAGCAGTGGAAATGAGTTATTTCAGAGGAGCCTGTGGAGTCACATGGAGAGACAGGCTGACGAATGAGGATATAAAGGAGCGTTGTGGTGTGGATGTGGATGTGATTGGAAACGTTATCAGGAACACACTGAGGTGGTTTGGCCATGTGGAGACGATGGAGGGTGAAAGACTGACGAAGAGAGTGTATGTGAGTGAGGTGGAGGGGGGAAGAGGGAGGGGGAGGCCGAGGATGAGATTTTTTTTTTTTTTTTTAATGTGTCCGACTTCTGGGCATAGGCTTCACAGCCTGCTCTCAAGGCCCAGTAGTCCTTCTACATACCATACACCTCTCTACGTGTCACCACTTCGGCGCTAACACCCACCGTCCATATTGAATACATGCTAGGGCTGTCTCATACAGGACTGGTGTATTGGTATCAGCGGGGGTACTTTTATGACATGTCGGCGGGTTATCTGGTAGATCAGGAAAGTCTGCTTTTATGAAATTCAAATCCTTAAACTGTTCCCTGTCCCAGCCGGGATTCGAACCTGGGTCCATCAGGACTGCAGGCCGCCTCTCTACCAATTCAGCCACCGGTAGAGAGGTATATGAGAGAGGGGGGTGTGAGTTGGGAGCAGGGCAGTGAAATGGCGGGGGACAGGGCGACTTGGAGGCGATTTGTTTGTGGCCACCCCAAACGGGACTGAGGCGTCTGGCAATAGATAGATAGATAGATAGACTCTCAGTGTGATGATACAGTGAATGGAGAGAGATTAGAATTGGTGAGAGGGTTCAAATACTTGGGCACAGTGACAAGTAAGAGAGGAAAATGTGCAAAAGAAGTCAAAAGTAGAGCAACACAGGGAGGTAAGGTAGCTGGTGCTATAAAGGCCTTGATAAGAAACAGAAACTTAAATGCTGCAGCTGCACAAAGCTTACATGAAGGAGTGTTGGGGCCAACTTTAACATCTTATTGAGAGTGGTGACCCAGTGTGATGTTACAGTGAATGGTGAGAGATCAGAATTGGTGAGAGGGTTCAAAAACCTGGACACAGTGACAAATAAGAGAGGAAAATGTGCAAAAGAAGTGGAAAGTAGAGCAACATAAGGAGGGAAGGTAGCTGGTGCTATGAAGGTCTTGATAAGAAACAGAAGCTTAAACGCTGCAGTCGCACAAGGCTTACATAAAGGGGTGTTAGTGCCAACTTTAACATCTGAGTGTGGGACTATGGTGTGGCATGAAAACAAAAAGTCAAGAGTAAGTGCAGTGGATATGGGACTGCTGAGGAATGCAGGTGAAGTAAAAAGAGTGGATAAGATACGGAATAATGTGATTCGTGAAAGATGCAGTCAGGAAGTCTGTGGACACCAATATTGAGGAGTGTCCAGATATAGTATGGCCATGAGGAGAGAATGGATGACACTAGAATTGTGAACAAATGTGAAGGACGAAGGAGGCAGGTTAGGCCAATAAGAAAGCGGAAGGATATAGTTGATAAGTGTGTGAGGCAGCGAGGTATGGAAATTGGTGAGGCTAAGGGACTGACAAGAGACTGTACTGCCTGGATGAATTTTGTGTGAAGAAGCACATGACCAGGGACTTGGTACCCTTGCTAAAGGTGACAGCGTTCGAGTTGGCTCTATCAGATAAGTACAGTAACACCTCGATATAAGATACCCCTAGAGGCAACACCCCGGCTTAACAACGGGGGTAGAAATACCACCATACCCCACTTAACGATGGTCAAACCCCAGTTTAACGATGGGTTTCAATTTTTTTTTACAGATTTTGATAATATTTTACACTAAAATTGTGTGTTTAGGTTCATTTATAAACTGTCTTTAGACTTAGATTAATGTCTTTTAGCCATTGGTGGGATGAACATTGTCATTTTGGGGTACAATTTACTATGCTTGATTATTTCCAGACTTATATTTGACGATTTTTAGATATTATTTATAAGTTTTAGTGAGCTATTTACAGGTGTTAGGCTTAGGTTAGCTTCCCTGACAGCAGTTAGGCCATTTAGATTGGTTTTAAACTTGTTTTGGGCTCATTTGGGTGGGTTTTGGGCTTGATTTGGGGGGAAACCCAAAGATGGTAAATATTCCACATTACTTTACATGTTAAAAGTACTCCAATATACAATACTCTGCCTAACGAAGGGGTTTTACCTAACCAATTACATTGTTGAACCAAGGTATGCCAGTATATGTCAAGCTACAGAATGCAAATTATTTGGCCTATCAGATGGAGCCAGGATTCCATAGGCTTGAATGATGAGTGAATGAAAGCATGGCCCACTGAACTGGGCAAACTTTGGCTGTCTGGACACCACTACTCCTCACCCCACCCGAAGGTGGGAGAGAAGGTCCGGATGATGATGAATGATGACTGACGAAGACGATGATGATAATAATAATAATTAAAATACTGTAATCTCTACCATTAAAAGGGTGGGGGAACAAATCAACAGGATGCCTAGTGAAGTGGGCCACTTACTTATTCATTCACCCAGAATCCTGACTTAACTTCACAAGCCTAGTCATCTGCACATATTTTGGGGGAGGCAATTTTCTTTTACAGATGCATTTCACAATACCTATGAGACAGCATTAATCAAAAATGGGTGCCAGCCCTATCTTATGATGCTCTATGTTCATCCAAATCAATCCTACCAGTTCCCTAGTTTCAATGGCTTCCATGCCTCACTTTCTTACTCTCATTAACTATAGCCATCCACTTTCCTACCACACCTTCCATCTACTTTCCTACTGTATCTTCCATCCACTTTCCTACCACACCTTCTATCCACTTTCCTACCACACCTTCCATCCACTCTCCTACCACACCTTCCATCCACTCTCCTACCACACCTTCCATCCACTCTCCTACCACACCTTCCATCCACTCTCCTACCACACCTTCTATCCACTTTCCTACCACACCTTCCATCCACTCTCCTACCACACCTTCCATCCACTCTCCTACCACACCTTCCATCCACTCTCCTACCACACCTTCCATCCACTCTCCTACCACACCTTCCATCCACTCTCCTACCACACCTTCCATCCACTCTCCTACCACACCTTCCATCCACTCTCCTACCACACCTTCCATCCACTCTCCTACCACAACTTCCATCCACTTTCATACACACCTGTTCCTGCCTTCAAATTCATCCACATACACTCTTATCACCATCCTATTTACATATATTCTTTCGTCATAGTAGCACACACTACAACCCCTTCAGCACACACTAAGACTCCTTAAGACTTCCTTAACCTTTTAACTGCGGGTGTCATTCCAGAATGACATCGACAAAACTGGACCAAACTGCAGGTGTCATTCTGAAATGTTCGTGAATATTTTGAACACCGCGCGTTTTTCCTGCGCGCAAATTGTCTCACGCAAGAGTAGCTGTCGAGTTCTTTCACGCTAGCCATCCCACACCTCCCTCCTCCCATCCCGAGGGGGCCCCCCCCACCCCCGCCCTGACACGCATCAGTCAGTATCTGTCCAGCTCTGTGCGTGATAATGGCGCTCCGTCCCAAGTCATCGTCGCTCGCTTCCTCCTCGGAAATTATTAGTGCTAGTGTGCCTTCGACCTCTACACCGAGGAAGGAACTGCTGACGGCGAGGTAGAAGGGGCTGAGCACTCCAGAAATTAGGACAGAGCTGGATAAAACTGTAAGTACAACCCTGGATTGTGGCAGTGAGAGTGATACACTTACAGCAAGTAGTAGTGACGATTTTGCAGTGATTGGTGGTGAACCGTTTAGCACTGACAGTGACAGTGATGAAAGTGAACATGTTGTTTCCCCCCCACCGCCCCCAACTTACTCTGGGAAAGGGAAGGCGCCTATGGGGAAAATTGGTGTTGCACGTGGGAAGGGAGTGAAGCGTAAACTTACATCTCCTACACCAGGCCCTAGCAAGCATTTCCCACCACTTTCCTGTTCCCCTAGCCCTATTGCCCTCACATCTTCTTCATCTTCTGCCGTGCCCTCTGCTCAGTCTACATCATCTGAGGAATATGAATTCCCAGAGCCTGCACAGCGAGGGAAGGCAGGCCATGCAGGCAGGGTAAGCAGGGCAGGCTGGCCTAGAACAAAGGGGATGCGTGGCAGTAGGAGGGCAAAGCTGGGTGATAAGCGAGGTGATAAGCAGGGAAGAAAGGGTCAGATTTCACCACACACCAGGTCAGTAACCCCCCCGCCCAGCTCCCTCACCCTCGCCACCCCCCCACTCACCCCCCTCCCGCTCGCCTCCTGCCTCACCCATTGCCTCGCCCATTGCCTCCACCTCAGCTCCTTCTCACGGGGAAAAGAGTGCAATGCGACCTGCCACTTCCACTGAACCACGCACCGGGAAAGTGGATGCATTTGTTTGGTCTGACGGTGCTGATTTTCAGCCACACAATCCGCCGTTTGACATGACAAACGCGGGAATACAGCCTGCCTTCCCATGCAACGAAGGAGATGGTTTTGTTGACTACTTCCTGGCCTTCATGGATGACGAAATCGTGCAGTTTGTCAGCGATGAGACCAATAGGTATGCAGCTCAGTGTGCAACAGAAGGGCTGGGACCTATTGGCTCACCAAAGCAAGTGTCATGGTTGCCTGTTGGGATCAGAGAGCTGTATGTGTTCTTTGCACTTATGTTCTTGATGCCCCACATCAAGAGACATGAGTTGGAGGAGTACTGGCTGGTTGATGACATTACTTCTATCCCAATATTCGGGAAGTACATGCCACGAGATCGGTTCCGACAGCTGCTAGGATACCTGCACTTCGCTGACAATGGAAACCCGTCCCAAACTGACCCTTTGTGGAAAGTGAGGGATTTTCTCAACAGGATTAGAGATCGATTTATGCGATTTTTCCGTCCTATGCAAAAAGTCGTCATAGATGAATCCCTGGTATTGTTCAGAGGACGTCTCAAATTCATGCAGTACATCCCCAGCAAACGCCACCGCTTTGGGATAAAGTTCTTTGTGCTGTGTGACTGTGAGACGGGGTATATCCTTGATTTCGTGATCTACTCTGCAAGTACAATGGACGTGGACAGGAAAGACCCCCTTGGCTTCTCTGGCTCCGTTGTAAAAGTGCTGATGGAGAGGTATTTTGGTGGGAATCATGTGCTGTACACAGACAATTATTACACAGCACCAAAACTCTCCAAATACCTGGCTGAACACGGCATTGGCACTGTGGGCACTGTACGGAGCCATAGGAAAGAGTGGCCAAGTTTCCCTGAAGCATCATCCTCATCCAAGGGAGATGTGCACCTGAAGAAGTCAGACAAGCTTCTGGCGATCAGGTGGCATGACAAGAAGGTCGTGAATATGATCAGCACCATCCACAAGGGGGAATTGCAGAGAACTGGGAAGGTCAGCTACAGGACAGGAGAGCCAATCATGAAGCCCGATGCTGTCACTGACTACAATATAAACATGAGACTTGTTAATAAGTGATATGATGATTGGCGAAATAGACTGCCTCAGGAGAAACACCCGATGGTACAGGAAGGCTTGCCTGCACATGCTCAATATGTGCATGCTCAACGCCTTCCTCCTCTACAAGACACAAGTTGGGGGCATAAGGCAACCATCCCTGAGACAGTTCTCCAAGACTGTCGTGCAGCAGCTGCTTGCACGATTTGGTCAGGTGACGGCATTGGTCCCGAGGCGACACTCTGACACACAACCTGACCGTCTTGAGTGCCGCAATTACATGAGCCGGCACCAGCTTGTGAAACTGCCTCTTACCACAGGCGGCAGGTTGTCACAGGGCCGCTGCAGAGTGTGTCATAACACCACACGGAGGCCTCGGACGAGAAAAATGAGCACACACCAGTGCCAGGAATGCCAAGTCGCTCACTGTGTAACTCCGTGCTTTGCCGAGTACCACTCTCTGAGTAAATACTGACAGTGACAGTGATATACAGTGATGCGACAGTGACGTGCTTTACCAATAATTGTATAATGGATAACGTAGTAATAAGGGATATTTTGCCTAGAAAACAATGTAAATATTGGCCAGTATAATAAGTGATATTGTAATAAGAGAATCTGCGGCACTGCTGTGATTCTGTGATGCGACAGTGACGTGCTTTACCAATAATTGTATAATATAGTAATAAGAGATATTTTACCTAGAAAATTATGTAAATATGGCCAGTATATAAGGTATATGGTAATAAGAAAATCTGCGGCACTGCTATAATTCTGTGATGCGACAGTGACACAATATAGTAATAAGTGCAGTGTAAATATAATGTATATTGCCCAGATTATATGTAAAATAGTAACAGAAGTTAGAAATAATGAAAACATCGCCGCTAACCAAACGTCAGTGAGCGTGTGATGCCGCAGTGAAGTGCGGGCAATTACAGTGCCTTTTACCTACCTCAGTGAACACAGAGTGGGTGTTTATCGTATGTGCAGTGTTCATATATGTTTATAGTACTATTATCAGAGAGTGGTTGGCATTTGGTACTGGTGTGTGGGGCGTAAAATAGTGATTTTACACCCCTCACTTCTAACGGCTCTGCCCGTCCTGTGAAAGTCAACAAAGTCAAGAAACCTACATCAATGCAAAGCTGAAGGTTAGTACTTTCTAATGGTACCTTATTTTTTTCTCTAGCTTTATTCTGTGCAGAGTTATTAAGGTTTAAAGGTTTGTTTACATTTGGCTGAAACCCCCGCGGGAGAGGCCAGCTGGGGCAAAACAATGCCTGCGGTTAAAGGGTTAATGCACATCTTTACAACAACCAGATGCTTTTAATCTCAGAAGAGGAGGCCACATACTAGCTAGCAGCCTCCATATCACCCTGTCCTCCATCATCGGGCTGCCCTCGTTCCAACTTGAACCACTTAAACACCTCTACGTTTCATCCCATCTCATACTTTTCCCCCTCCCCTTCTTTACCAGTCACTGTTTCCTACCCTAACCACTCTACAGATACTACATACATTCCTCAATAATTCCATCTCTACAGTGGATTAGCCTAGGCCTGCTAGGAATTCCACTATAAAAAAAAAAAAAAAATAAAATCCAGTCAGTGTCTATCTCCTGGGTGGCTAGGAATTGGCACTTAGAGTCATACTGTTGTTGGTTAAGAATAATCCCTGACACCTTTTATTTAGCAATTTATTTAATTTAACATTCTCTTTTGAGCAATCTAAATCTCTTTAATACTGATGAAGTTTCTGAAGAGAATATTAATGTATCAGATAAGGGTAAAGGTAAGGAAATTATGCTAGAAGTCTCCAACGCAAACACACATACAGGCCTTATGACAAAACTTGGTATGTTATGTGGCATGAGGGAAAAATGAAGAAAAAGACACCTACAAAGAATGACAAGTCTAAGTATGTTATGTGGCAAGGGAGGGGGAGAAAAAATTCAAGGATGCATAAAGCAACGTTGGGTCTGGTTAGTACTTGGATGGGTGACCGCCTGGGAACACCAGATGCTGTTGGCATCCCTACGTCAAGTGGGGTTGGTGGAGGATTAGTGCCCCTCCCTGTAAAACAATTAACTCTAAGCCCTTGGCCACCCTGTCTGGGATACATGGCGTCTGGCAATGTATGTATGTATAAAGCAACTGGAAGTTATAGTGACTGGCCACTTAAACCAATAGCTAATTATACTGAACACCTCACCCAAGCCATTTACAATGTTACTCATTGTTGGTTGGTGAATATATTCAGCATGTTCTAAAAATGTTGTGTTATTCTTTGCCTGAATTTAAAAAATAACAATAATAAATTATAAACTATGAAAAACACAAATAACACACACACAAAAAATGCCTATTTATTGCTGTTTATATCTTCAAGAGAGAGAGAGAGAGAAAAATAACACACACAAAAAATGCCTATCTATTGCTGTTTATATCTTCAATAGAGAGAGAGAGAGAGAGAGAGAGAGAGAGAGAGAGAGAACTGGTTGTTAAGAATCCACTGTGCACAGAAGAATAAACTTACTTCACAAAAATATAAATTAAAACTATTCAGCAAAGATAAAGACACTAACCCACAAGGTGGCTGCCAAGGTAGAGTCTGTCAACCTGGCCATCAATGATCTGCTGCCGTACCTCCATCAATAATATGCACTTGCCAATGCCTCACCCACCCCAGCTAACCTAGCACCTGTGGGAAAATACATCATCATCACTACCACCACACTCAGCCAACCATTGACCTATGGGTAAATTTCATGGTAAGAAAGAAACACAGCTAAGGGTCATATTCATTTATTAACCTCTTCAATTTGGTGATGCATTTATATTTTATTTTATATTTATTATATTTTCTGTATTTTATTCTTGCTGCTACCAGATTGATTTTTTCCGGCTTAATAGTGTACGGTACCCTAGTAATGGATGGGTTAATAAGGCTATATACTGTCTTATCAACCAGTTCAAGTTTCTATCTATCTATCTATTGCCAGACGCCATAATCCCATAAGGGATGGCCATCTGACTTTGAGTTATTTGTTTTACGGGGAGGGGCACTAACCCTCCATCAACCCACTTGTTGACACGTAGGAAACATGTATGGTTTGGTTATATGGTTACCACCCAGCGTTGTAAATGGTTTCTTGGCTTACAGGAAACCATTTGGCTTGTCACTCAATGTAAAGTCACCTGTAAAGGAAAGAAAAGCAATAAGAAGTGACAGGAAAGATGGGAGAAACAGCAAGAGAGGAAGGCAGGCACAGTAAAAGAATGATAAAGGCTAAGGAAGAAGTAGGCAGCACTACATCAAGTGAGTGGATGATGGTCGCCACCACCTACCACCATTGGTTTCAAGTTTCTCCATGTCTTAAAATAGTCTACAATGCAAGAATTGGAAAAAAAAAATCTCACCATGCCACACCCACAGCAGGCAAGTTGTGAACATATTTAGTGTTATTACTTATCCAAGTTTTAAAAAACAATCATCAATACCTTCTAAAACTTTTCCCATCTACGGGTATGGTGAGGAACACACTCTAGAGAGTAGGAAATAACTCAAAAGTACTAAGAACTGGTCAAAATCTTCCCAATTAAATAAGCCACACACTCTCACTCACCATTCAAGCCCCCAAATCGTGGCTCTATCTAAAAAAAAATACATAAATAACATAATTAAAAATAATAAAAAATAAAATAAAAACTAAATTAATAAAATCAAAAATAAATGAAAATTACATTAGGCTATATTTAAAGAGTAAGAAGAGAGTGGATGAGGAATTTGGAAGGAATTTGAGTGTAAAGTGGAGGGACTGTAAGAAAATGTTCTGGAAAGAGGTGAAAAGAGTAAGACAGGGTGGAAGTGAAGTTAGCAGGGGAGTGAAAGATAAAAATGGTAGATTACTAGTGGAGAAGGGAGAAAAAGTGAGCAGATGGAGAGAACACTTAAGGAATTGTTGAATATAGAGGATGGAAGTAATGCGAGTATAAGTGGCTGGGGAATGGCTGGGAGAAGGAGGGAGGTGAGAAGACAGGAAGAAATCAGTAGGATAGAAGTTGTGGAAGCAATGAAGAAAGTTAAATCAGGGAAAGCCCCAGGAATTGATGGAGTGTGTGGTGAAATGCTGAAGCATGGGGGAGAGATGGTAGTAGAATGGATGTGGAAGATATGCGAATTGGCCTGGGAGGAAGGTAGAGTCCCGGACGATTGGAAGTCAGGTATAATTATTCTCTTGTGCAAAGGAAAAGGGAAAAAAGAAATGTGTGGTAATCATAGGGGCATTTGTCTTCTTAGTATAATAGGAAAAGTATATGGTAGGATACTTATTGACAGAGTTAGAGAAAGAACAGAGAAATTAGTTGGAGAAGAACAGGGAGGCTTTAGGAAGGGAAGAGGTTGTGTAGATCAGATATTCATTCTTAGATCTTTAGTGGAAAAGTTTCTAGAGAAGGGAAAGAAGTTGTATGCGGCTTTCATGGATTTGGAGAAAGCATATATGACAGGGTGGATAGACAAGGATTGTGGAAAGTGTTAAGAATATATGGAGTAGATGGGAAGTTGTTGAATGCTGTGAAGAGTATGTATGATGGTGCGAAGGCTGCAGTGCGTGTGGATGGTGAACTAAGTGAATTTTTCTCTTTGAAAGTTGGGTTGAAACAGGGATGTGTCATGTCTCCATGGTTGTTCAATCTGTACATGGATGGGGTAATAAAAGAGGTACAAGGTAGGGTAGTGGATGTTGGAGTGGCCCTGGTGAGAGAGGATAGTGTTTGGAAACTCCCTGTGCTGTTGTTTGCAGATGATACTGTGTTGTTGAGAGAAGACGAAGGGGAGATGCAAGGCTTGGTGGATGAGTTTGGGAGTGTGTGTAAGATACGGAATCTAAAGGTGAATGTAGGGAAGAGTAAAGTGATGGTCTTTGAGAGAGGTGAAGTCAGTGAATGTACAGCGAGGTTGGATGGTGAGGAATTGGAAAATGTGAGTACGTTTAAGTACTTGGGTAGTGTGATGAGTAAGGATGGAGGTTTGGAGGGTGAAGTGCTTGAAAGAGTACAGCAGGGAAGAAAGGTTGCTGGTTCTTTGAAAGCAGTGATAAGAAACAGGGAAGTGAGCATGGAAGTGAAAAAGTTACTACATGACAGTATTGTGATACCAACTCTAACGTATGGAAGTGAAGCTTGGACGTTGTTGGAAGGACACAAGTCAAGAGTGAGAGCAGTGGAAATGAGTTATTTCAGAGGAGCCTGTGGAGTCACATGGAGAGACAGGCTGACGAATGAGGATATAAAGGAGCGTTGTGGTGTGGATGTGATAGGAAGCGTTATGAGGAACACACTGGGGTGGTTTGGCCATGTGGAGAGGATGGAGGGTGAAAGACTGACGAAGAGAGTGTATGTGAGTGAGGTGGAGGGGGGAAGAGGGAGGGGGAGGCCGAGGATGAGATGGAGGGATGGGGTGGAGAGGTATATGAGAGAGGGGGGTGTGAGTTGGGAGCAGGGCAGTGAAATGGTGGGGGACAGGGCGACTTGGAGGCGATTTGTTTGTGGCCACCCCAAACGGGATTGAGGCGTCTGGAAATAGATAGACAGATAAAGAGTAGCTAATAAAAAAACACATTAGGACATGCAAACTATAAACAAGAACTAGAACAATGAATAGTTTGTGCTGCTCTTATCTGAGCTTAAAAACAAAAAAAAGGCAAAAAATTAAATAAAACTCAATAACCAAAACCAAGAGCAATGATTCAGTGCAGTAGCTAGCTTGATAAGTATGCCCTGTAAACTAAGAAATACTTCCCTAAATCCTCCTCATGATACAATAAATATGCTTCAATAATTCTGCAAAGATATGAGCACTAACCCATCATGTGGTTGCCATGGTAATGAGTTGGCAACCAGGTTATTCATATTCCATCACCTCTCTGTTGTTGCATCTCCACCAATTTGATCCACACCAGCACACTTGGCCAACTAATCACCTTCAATTAAATCTCAACAGTGAGAATCATCATCATTGTCATGATCATCCACACCAGCACACTTGGCCAACTAATCACCTTCAATTAAATCTCAACAGTGAGAATCATCATCATTGTCATGATCATCCACACCAGCACACTTGGCCAACTAATCACCTTCAATTAAATCTCAACAGTGAGAATCATCATCATTGTCATGATCATCATCACATCCACCCACCCACCCAATCAGCTGTGGATAAATATGACGTCGGAAATAAATGGGTCAAATGGTTAGACGGGGAAATAAATGGGTCAAACGGTTTGAAAGATTTGTTGATCCACTTAAATCAGTGTTATTCTTACTACTACTAAACGATCACCTTAGGGCAATGACAATGACTGGTTAAGTCCCTTGAAATAGTGACTGATTTTACTCTTGTTGCTATGGTTATTTATTTATTTTTAAATCTATTTTTCAGCATGAACACCCTACAAGATGCCATGGCTGGGTTGGTGGTGTCTCTCTCATGGTGGCTGAGGACTGTGGTCAGAGCAGCTAAACAATTTTAGGAGGGGGGAGGCACTGGCTCAGTTGGGAAAGAGGTGGCTTGCATTGCTAATTGACCTAGGTTCGAATCCCGGTTGGGGCTGAGAACAGTTTAAGTATTTGAGTTTCATAAAAGCAGACTTTACTTATCTACCACAATGCCCACCAACAAGTCTTATAAATATCCTGGCCAATACAATACCAATACACCAGTCCTGTAAAAGATAGCCCTAGCATGCGTCCAATATGGATGGTGGGTGGTGGGACCAAAGTGGTGACATGTGGAGGTGTAAGGTGGGGAGGCGTGGCTCAATCGGTAGAGAGGTGGCCTGCCGTTCTAATGGACCCAGGTTCAAATCCCGGCCGGGGCAGGGAACAGTTTAAGGATTTGAATTTCATTAAATCAGGCTCTCCTGAACTACCAAAGACCCGCCGACATGTCATAAAAATACCCCCCCTAATACCAATACACCAGTCCTGTATGAGACAGCCCTAGCATGTATTCAATATGGATGGTGGGTGTTAGTGCTGAAGTGGTGACATGTAGAGGTGTATGGTATGTAGGAGGACTGCTGGGCCTTGATAGCAGGCTGTGAAGCCTATGCCCGGAGTCGGGGGGTAAAAAAAAAAAAAAAAAAAAAAAAAAAAAAAAGGTGCATACGAGAACTACTAAGCCTTGGTAACAGGCTGCAAAGCCTGTGCCCAGAGTTGGACACATTAAAAAAATAAAATCTATAAAGGCTTTGACATGCATGCATCAGCTTTAGGCACCTAATGGCATCTTTCCACACTGCTAGATCTCTGGCAGCCTCCCTACTCCATCCCAGGTCTTCTTCAGTCTGCCTCTCACAACTGTACCCCCAGCATTCACTCTTCTCACTTTCTGCACTCAAATGTCATCTTCCATCCTCTCCACATGCCCAAGCCATTTCAATCAACATCTCCTCATAACAACAATACACCCCAGTCCCATCCTTCTTCTCAACTCCTCAATTGTAAACCTAGCCCCAAGGCCTCACAATCATACACATGCGACACATCCACCTAGTCACTGTCATTTCTGTATGTTTAAGCCTACAAATTTCCTCTTCCTTTACTGCCCTGGTCTCACTACCAAACAGCATTACACTCTTAACACATGCCACATACATTGATCCCTTAGCACAGAGGGAGAGCCCTCTTGATGTCAGGAAAGGCAACAGCTCCCTCAACTTCTTTCAACCACATCTCACTCTAGTCACAGAGCTAGCTCCAACCCCACCTCCATCACATAACCTGTCTCCTAAGCTTAAAACTCTACAACTCAAGAAACTTACCAGCAAGATCAATCCTATCACGCCTGACAATCTCCACATCCACATGCTCTCCCCTGCACACATGAAATCAGCATTATCTCGCAGTCTACCTCTAATACCACTACATCTCTTAGGCACCCACTTATCACAAATACTGCATACGATGGAATTATTTCCCACTCCCTTGTGGCAAACTGCACATGGCCACTCTCCCTCCTCTTTGACAGCACCACCACAAACCTCAGATACCATCACTTCTAGCTGCATTTACTTGTCCTTGAGCCCCATACCATTTATCCACTTCCCTCATTCCTCTGTCTCCCTTTCATTTACTGCAATCAACACCAAGTCATCAGCATACAACATCTCCCATGGGAGTCCATTTCTGTTCATGTGAGAGAGCTTCAAGTACCATGATAAACAATAAGCGGCACAAGACTGACTGCTGATGCACACAAACATTCAAGGAACTCATCATTCAACTATCTATTCACTCTCACCTGGGTGCGAGCACCCACATACATAGCCATAACCACTCTAACCGGCCACTCCTTGATCCTACACTTTCCCATTGCCCACTTCATCACCTCCCCAGGGTCTGTCAAAGGCCTTCTCTAATTCAACAAAAACAAAGTACAGTCGACCCTCTGTCCTCGCGGTTCCTCTGTTTGCGGTTTCGATTGTTCGAGGTTTGTCACCAGGGAAACCAAATCACCTTTTCTGATGTCCAGAGAAAAATGGAAACACATTCAAATCGTGCGCCACACGCTGCATACCGCCCGCGCCACCCCCGCATTGTTTTGAATCTCCCGCGGCAGGCTCTCTCATTCTCAAGTTGCGAGATAATTCGCCGTCAAGTCAATTCGCTGTCAAAACATGGGCGATTCCCTGTCAGGACAATTCGCACCCTGGACGATTCTCCATCATTCTATAAATATAATTATTTTTGAATAATTAATACTTTAATAACTAATTATCAGGGAGATCTATCAAAGTCTATGTTCATTCAAAAGCGTAGGGGGTAGGGGGGTTTCAAGAATACTCCCCCAGTATCCCTGCTTGTCGTACAAGGCAAATAAAAGGGCTGGTGGTGGGTTAGTGCCCCACCCCGTAAAAAGAACTAACTAAAAAAGCGAACAAAGTGCCTCGGACCCGGATGGACCATACGTTGACGACTAAGGAACGGACGAAGGACATTCTTAGGGTGGGAACGTGGAATGTGAGAGGAGTGAATGATGAAGTGAAAGAGAGAGAGATTGTTCAGGTGCTTGAGGATACAAAAGTGGATATATGTGGACTGACTGAAACTAAATGGAAAGGTGAAAGGGTGAGAGAATGGGAATATGGTTTAGGTATATGTGCGGGAGTCAATGAAAATGAGAGGGCAGGAGAGGGAGTATGTTTGATGATAAGCAAGAAGTGGAAGGAGAATGTAAGAGAGTATGGAACAGTGGGTGCGAGGATTGTATGGGTGAGGATGAAAGTAGGTATACAAGCGTGGGAGATTGTATGTGTGTATGCCCAGACAGAGGATCGAGTGGCAAGAGTGAAAGATGAGTTTTGGGCGAGTGTAGAAGCGTGTATGGACAAGTTTGACAGGAGCGAGAGAGTGCTGTTGATTGGAGACATGAATGGCAAAGTTGGGAATGTACGAGTGGATGGAGTGGTTGGTCAGTGGGGTGTGCCAGCTGAATTAGTTGGGAATGGAAGTGCTTTGGTGGACATCTGTGCTGCTAAGGGGTTGGCAATAGCCAACATCTACTTTCGGCATAAGATGATCCACCGGTATACATGGCGAGTAATGAGGAGGATGGATGGTGAACTTGTTGAACGAAAGGCAATGATAGACTATGTGTGTGTGGATGAGCGAATGAGAAGACAAGTGTTGGATGCAAGAGTGTGGAGAGGGTGGGGGAATGGAGTCTCGGACCATCACTTAGTGATGGCCAAGGTAGAGCTGCAAAGAAAGTAGTTGAGGAGACGAAGGGGAAGACAGGAGGAAGCAACTCCTGTGAGAAGAGTAGAGAAATTGCAAGATAGTGAGAAAATGACAGAGTATAAGAGCATAGTGGAAGAAAGACTGGGAAGATATGAGCTAGAGCAGATGGAAGGGGTGGAAGACGTATGTAAGATATTCACAGAAGAGATAGGCGCAGCGTGTGAGGCGGTTTGTGGAGTGAGGAGGAGATGCAAGGGACAGCATGGTGGAATGATGAGGTGAAACGAGCTGTGGAACAAAAGAAGAAGGCATATAGTGAATGGTTAGCGAGCAGAGGTAGGGGAGAAGATGAGAGAGAGGAGAGAGAGGTATATGTGAGCAGGAGAAGGGAGGTTAAGAGACTGGTGAAGGAGTGTAAAAAGAAAGTGGATGAGGAGTTTGGGAGGAATCTGAGTGTGAAATGGAGGGAGAGTAAGAAATTGTTTTGGAAGGAGGTAAAGAAAGTAAGGCAGTGTGAAAGGGGAAATAGCAGGGGAGTGAAAGATAGTAATAATAGATTGTTGGTGGAGAAGAGAGAGAAACTGAGGAGATGGAAGGAGCACTTTGAGGATTTGTTGAATGTGGAGAGTGACAGCAGTGCGAGTATAAGCGGTTGGGGAATGGCTGGGAGAAGAAGAGATGAGGAGGGAGGAAGAGATCAGTAGGGCGGATGTAGTGGAAGCGATGAAGAATATTAAGCTGGGAAAGGTCCCAGGAATTGATGAAGTGTGTGGTGAAATGCTTAGGTATGGGGGTGAGATTGTTGTGGAGTGGATATGGAAGTTGTGTAGATTGGCTTGGGAAGAGGGAAGGGTTCCAGAGGACTGGAAATCAGGTATAATTGTTCCTTTATACAAAGGAAAAGGAGAGAGAGAAGTATGTGGTAACCATAGGGGTATTTGCCTACTTAGTGTGACTGGTAAAATATATGGTAGAATACTCATTGATAGGGTTAGGCATATGACAGAGGAGCTAGTTGGAGAAGAACAAGGGGGATTTAGGAAGGGAAAAGGGTGTGTAGATCAGATATTTGTTCTAAGATGTTTAGTGAAGTATCTAGAGAAGGGAAGGAAAGTGTATGCTGCCTTCATGGACTTGAAGAAAGCTTATGACAGAATAGATAGGCAAGGTATGTGGAAGGTATTAAGAATATATGGAGTGGAGGGGAAATTGTTGAGTGCTGTGAAGAGTATGTACGAGGGAGCTAGGGTTACGGTGCGAGTGGATGGTGAGCTGAGTGAATTCTTTGATCTCAATGTGGGACTGAAACAGGGTTGTGTGATGTCTCCATGGCTGTTTAATATATACATGGATGGAGTTGTAAAGGAGGTGCAGGGTAGGGCAGTGGATGTGGGGGTGGCTCTAATGAATGAGGGTGAGATTTGGAAGCTTCCGGTGTTGCTGTTTGCTGATGATACAGTATTGTTGAGGGAAGATGAATGGGAGTTGCAAGGTTTGGTGAATGAATTTGGGACAGTGTGTAAGAAGAGGAATCTGAAAGTTAATGTAAACAAAAGTAAAGTTATGGTGTTTGAGAGGAATGAAGTCACAGAGTGTGCAGTGAGGTTGGATGGTGAGGATATGGAGAATGTGAGTGCATTCAAGTACCGTACTTGGGTAGTGTGATGAGTAAGGATGGAACTTTGGGGGATGAAGTGCGTGAAAGGGTACAGCAGGGAAGGAAGGTTGTTGGTACACTGAAAGCAGTGATGAGAAATAGGGAGGTGAGTATGGAAGTTAAGAAGTCACTGCATGATAGTATTGTGATCCCTACCCTGACGTATGGAAGCGAGGCGTGGACCTTGCAAGAGGGGAACAAGTCAAGAGTGAGAGCAGTGGAAATGAGTTACTTGAGAGGAGCATGTGGAGTGACATGGAGGGACAGGTTGACGAATGAAGAAGTGAAGGAACGTTGTGGGGTAGATGTGGATGTGGTTGAAAAGATTAGGAGAAATACACTGAGGTGGTTTGGACATGTGAAGAGAATGGAGAATGAAAGACTGAATAAGAGGGTGTATGTAGGTGAGGTGGAGGGAAGGAGAGGGAGAGGTAGACCGAGGATGAGGTGGAGGGATGGAGTTGAGATGTATATGAGGGAGGGGGGGGGGTGAGTTGGGGGGAGGGTATTCAAATGGTGGGTGACAGAGCGACTTGAAGGCGTTTTGTCTGCAGCCACCCTTTGCGGGATTAGGGCGTCGGGCTATAGATAGATAGATAGACTTTTAGCCATTAATTAACGTGTTTTTACTTCACTGTAGTCGACTTTGAATTATATTCTAGCGTCACCCGTAGCTGTCTTCATTAATTTTCATTGGTACAACAACATCCTGGGTATATTTTAAAATGACTCTGAAGAGGTACAAGTATATATTCATCTCAAATGACAATATCCAATGTGTTATTCTGATCGGCCATAGTGGACGCAAACTGTGGGGAAAGATATGGCTGTGGGAAAGATATGGCTGAGCCTCAACAGATGTCACTACATTTATTATAAAAACAATAAACCACCATCACTTTTAAAACTCGTATATTTAAAAGACCATTATAGTATGTAAATACATTACAGGGAATCATCCTGACAGCGAATTGTCTTGTTATTGTTGTGACTGTGAATTGACGACGGCGAATTGTCCCAAAACCCATTCTCACTGTGACCACACTTGTGTGTGCTTGTACTTGCTGCTCTCTCCATGACACCATCATTTTATCTACCATGGGCCCTAAGAGAGCAGCCAAGACATCTCCTGAAGGCACCCCAAAGTGCCATAAGGTAATGATCCTGCTGGATAAGGTAAAATTGCTGGACAAGTTATGGGAGGGAAAATCCTGGTAACAGTAGTGGAGGGTGAGAGTGTAGCTGTGACGAGCGGTGTGAGCGGCCATCCACCTACGCAACTATTTTTTTCATACTTTAATTATAAATAAAGTGTTTATTGACATGTACACAGGGGTTTTCTTTCATTAAAGAAGGAAATGGGTGGCTAGGAGTGTTTTTAGGGAGGTACCAATTTTACACGGATTTTCGATCTTCACGGGGGTTTTAGGCCCCTAACCCCCGCGAAGACAGAGGGTCGACTGTACAGATCCCTTTTCTTTCCTATATATTTTTCCTGAAGCTGTCAGACAATGAGTAAGGCATCAGTGGTCCCTTTGCCTAGCATAAACTCAAACTGCATCTCACCAATATTCACTCTTTCCCCTATAATACCTTCTAGAATGCTCTCCATTACTTTCATTATCATATCCATAAAGTTTATGCCTCTATAATTTCCTCTTTCCCGAGCAACACCATTCCTCTCGTATGCATATACAATCACACTCATCAGCCAGCCATCTGGGACAACACAATCATATTTAATCATATTTAATATATATATAACTAAACCCATTTTATCTCCTGAGGCCTTCAGCATTTCAGCAGTCCACCCAGATACACCTGCCACCTTCTTCAACTGCATCCTGTCTACTGCTCTGCCCACAGCAGAAGCATCAATCAAGGGCCAAACAATGGAGCCGCCTACTCCAAACTTTCCCTGTTCCACTCGAACTCCTCATTCAGCAAACAGTTATAATGCTCTTCCCAGGAGTCTTGGATATCATCACTGTTCACCACTAAATTTCCTTCATCATTCATCACACACACTGCTCACCTATGATATCTCTGTTTTCCCTCTGCACCTGATTTCCCATCTATCATATTCTTCTTTTTCATGCTATTTAGGTTATCCAGTAAAGTCTGAGATTCAGATTTTTGCCCTGTATGCTTGAATTTGGGGAGGCAATGAACATGGTTGCCCTTTCTAGCTCTATGCTTAGCAGCCAAGTATTCCCCTTTATTACCATCCCTTTCCCATTCCTGGAAAAGCCTTCTTTTCTTCTGAACTGCAGCTTCTATACTCTCATCCCACCACCATGTTACCTTGTCTTAGAGGGCCCCTGGTCCATCCACACACTGAGTCAAACTCTCAGGAAACTGTTCCTGAGAGCTCCGTACTGTTCATAAACACTTTTGTCAACAGCTCCCTGTTCAGCCACAACTCTACTTATCTTCCTACAGTAAGCATCCATTACTGCTTGGTTTTTCAACTTACTTCTAGGTGCTGAGGTCCTCTTCTTTACCACACACTCCTTGACCATCATGTCACATACAGTAAACTCTCGCTATAACAAATCCTTTTATAGCAAACCTCGGATCTAACGACCCACCATTTCTAGAGCGAACTTCTGGTGGATATAGCAACCTTTGGTTGCTATATCCGGCGGAAGTTCGCTCCCTGGCATGGTGAGTATACTGTAACAATACAACATTACATTATACGCATTGTATTTATATGTACAACTTCATACAGGATGGTATTTACTGTACATGTACTGTATAACTACAAAAACCATTGAACTTTCCATGTGAAACTTCATAGAGTAAGTAGTTGTTGCGCACGTAGGACTGAACGACTCCATGGATATAGCAACCTTTGGTCGGTAATCCCTCGGTTAATAACAACCATCAGACTTTCGGATATAACGACCCACCCCTCCCCCCAATTAGTTCAATATATCAAGGGTTTACTACAACTGTAATTTGAAATGCTGCACACATTCCTTCCTCCCTATAACCATGTTCATTGCCTCCCCAAATTCAGGCATCTTTTCCCCTTCCACATTCCTTGTACCAAGTGTACATCCCCGATGTACCCCTTCAAATCCTCGAGCTGCTTCACCCACAGAACCATTTTTAGTCCCCTTCCAAAACTACAATCTACACATATCAAGCTGTCCCAGAATCTATTTCTACATCATTCAACCCAGCCTGTGGAGCATACACCAATATAAATGACACTGTGACCTTACCTAACAAAATTTTCACTGCTATAATCCTTTCGTTCATTCTCATTGCATTCACGACATATTCCACCCATTTGTCCTTAACCACCACATCCACACCACCATATACATCCGCATTTCCCTTTAAAAATACAGTAGCTTATACCTACAATCCCTCCCAGCAATCATTCTGGCTGATCCTCCCCTATACACAACTTCCTATATATAACCCAACATCCACCCACCCCCAACTCACTGTCTCAACTACTTCACTTGCTCTACCCTTCAAACTACCCACATTCCAGGAAGTCACTCTGATCCCCTTGAGTGATTTAATATCCTCAGGCTTGCTTTGCTTTTTCTTTTTTTCTGTCATAAGATGGTATATATATAAAATAAAGGAAGAGATGGACCACAGACCTCACCCACCCACACAGTCCCAAGTCCAGGCATGGGACCTGGAAACCCAAAGCCCACCAGCCATGGCCAGTGACTGTGGCAGTAGTCTCAGGGTACCCTGCCAGGATAGCTACAATAACTACAGGGACACCCTCCAAGTGAGCCTTGACAACGTAACCACCCCGCCGTTATTAAGTACAGTACACCTACTGACACAGCAGCCTCCTGGATTTAATGAAGGATATACAGGTATAACTCACTATATGATACCCCAGCTTAGTGATAGGGGCAGAAATATCACCATATCCTGCCTAACGATGGCCAAACCCCAGTTTAATGATGGGTTTTGATTTTTTAAAAAGAATTTTGAAGGTATTTTAGACTAAAATTGAATGTTTAGGCTGATTTATACATTGTTTTAAGACTTAGATTTATGTGTTTTAGCCATAGGTGGGGTGAACATTTCTCATTTTGGGGTACAGTTTACTAAGCTTGATTTTTTCCAGACATATTTGACGATATTCAGATTTTACTTGTTGGTTTTAGTGAGTTACTTACAAGTGTTAAGCATAAGTTAGCTTATTTTACAGCTGTTAGGCCATTTAGATTGGCTTTAAATTTTTGGACTCATTTGGGTGGGTTTAGGCCTTCGTTGGGGAGGAAACCCAAGGCTCAAAAACGCATCCCTATACTTTACATGTTAAATCTACCCCGAGATACGTAACCCCACCTAACAATGGGTTTTTACTTAACTGCATCATTAACCCCTTAACCGCGGGACGTCACTTTCGTGACGCTTAGGAGCAAGGGATCATACCACGGGGGGTCACTTTTGTGACTCTGTGTTATTTTGAATTCGCCGGGCTTTCAAGTGGTGGCTTGTATCATCTATCAGTACTGCCTACGTCCAACACTAGTCAGCACTCCTAATCTCATCTGTACTCTCATCCATTGTTGACAGTTTAGCCATTTCTCCCCGTTCTTGACTCTCCTTCCTACCTCCCATCCATTACCCTATCCTTTCGCCTGCCCGGCTGTGCTACGCTAAGTAAATCTTCCCTGGAATTTTTCACTGATTTCATCTATTGAAATAAGCCGTATGCCCTATTCTTATACCAAATATATATAAGAAAGAAATAACGTAAGTGAGAGTGCCATACACCTAGAATTGGCTAATTATCACCTGACACCACCTTATGTGCAATCGTTTGCTAATTTTCGCTGTTTCTTTGCCCTTGAAATATGCCGTATAATCTATTTGGGTAATAAAAACATATATAAGAAAGGAAGGGAGAAGCCTAAGTGATATTTACATTCACCTGGAACTACCTAATTATTGCAGGCCACCACACTATTCTACGCTAAGTAAATCTTCCCTGGAATTTTCCATATATATATATATATATATATTACAAGTAATTTTCTTTTTAAATATTACAAAAACAAAATACTCATATATACATAATATTGCTCGTGAAAAGAGGGAGGTGGTGGTGATGGACTCTGGTTTCCTTGTTCACTGCAATATATTTCCAAGATATGACCATGACACCACTGTGCAATCATCTTAGGAATTATTAGTTTTAAGGAAATGACAAAATTCTATATAAGGAAGTACGGTCTCTGCAGTCGATTAGTGAGCAAATGGAATGACCAGTCATTCCACACAGTGCAGTCAAATACTGTATGGTTATGATTTTAAAAAGAAACTTAACAAACAATGGAGAGGCAGGCACAGATACATATGGGTAACAACAGTATAAAGATTCCATTATATACGTCAATCCAAACTTCACCACTAAAACAGCTATCAACCTGTAAATCGAAAACTTAAATGAGCTACAGACACAGGTTGAAATCCACTTCCAGAAGGTCGCTTGTCAGTGTAGCTTCTGAGCATCTGTGAGTAAAATTTATTGTCATGTTATGCTTGGGGTATACAACTCAGTCCACAACACAGCCTAGTTTGCTGTTCTTACCTTACCTAATTGTATCTTTACAGGAATGAGTCAAGCTCGTACTGTCCCGTGTCTTAAACCATATTTATCGTACATATCCTTAAATTTGTGAATTGTTTTGGCACACACTATTTCATTCAGTAGTGCATTCCACTGATCAATTGCTGTTTGGGAAACTGAATTTCCTCACGTCTTTATCACCTCTCTTCTTATGCAGTTTTTTGTAGTGTCCTCTTGCTGATGCTTCCCCATATGTTAAGCAATCATTTATGTCTATTTTCGCCTTCCCTGATATGCATTTATATAGCATTATCATGTCACCTCTTTTCCTTCTCTCCTGTAGTGTTGGTAGATTCAGTTTATTTAGTCTTTCTTCGTAGCTTAGATCCCTTAAGCTTGGTATCCAACTTGTAGCGGCCCTTTGAACTTTTTCAATCTTGTCTATGTGTTTTTTGAGATAAGGACTCCAGACTACTGATGCATACTCCAGGGTTGGTCTGATGAATGATGTTATTATCCTTCTTAGCATGTCTTCATTTATGTATGTGAATGCTATTCTCATATTTGCAAGCAGTGTATACATGTTCCGTACCTTCCACTGATGTTGTCAGCCGGAGATAGTCTGTTATTGATAATCACACCTAGGTCCTTCTCTCTGATGTGTGTAGGGTTTTATTTCCTAACGTATAATCCCAATCAGGTCTTTTTCCACTTTTACAAAACTTGATTACATGACACTTGTCCACACTGACTTCCATTTGCCATGTATTACTCCATTCATGAAGTTTATTTAATTCTTCTTGTAGCTCTTTACAAGAGTCTGTGTTAGTAATTCTCCTTTGTATTTTTGCATCATCTGCAAACATATTTAGATAGCTTTCATTTCCAGTGTTAGTGTCTATATCATTTACATACACTAAAAACATGATTTGTGCCAGCACTGAACCCTATGGTACTCCACTAGTCACTTCTTTCCATGATGAGTAGTTTCCCCTTAGTACCATACTGTTCTCATTTCTCTTTGAGAAAATCTTGCATCCAACAAAACAGTTTGCCTCGAATTCCTCCTTGATGGTACAGTTTCCATAAAAGTCTTTGGTGTGGTAGTGTCAAATGCTTTCTTGAAATCTAAATAGATACTGTCCACCCATTCTTCTCTTTCCTGTATTGTGTCTGTTACTCTGTCATAGTAGCTCAACAGATTAGTAACACATGATTTTCCTTTTCTGAAACCAAACTGTCTGTTATCATATTGTGTTCTTCTAGATGATTTACCCAAGCTTTTCTTATAAGCTTTTCTAATATCTTGCTTACAACACTGGTCAGTGATACTGGTCGGTAGCTGAGTGGATTTTGTCTATTCCCTTTCTTGAATAAGGGGACTATATTTGCTTTCTTCCAAATATCAGGTAGTTTACCTTGACTCAAGGATTTCTTGAAAAATGGTTTACTTAACTCCTTTGCACATTCTTGTAGCACCCAACATGAAATTTCATCAGGACCATTTGCTTTTCCTCTGTCTAATTTACTTAACTCCTCCTGTATTACTTTTTCTGATATTTGTATATCTGGTAGTATGTGTGGGCATGCATGTTCCACATAGTCCCTCTCAAAATTTTTTTCTTCTGTAAAAACTGATTGGAAATACTTATTTAGTGGTTCACAAATATCTTTCTCTTGTGTATAGGTGATTCCCTTGTCCGTAATGGATTGTATTATATCTTTTACTTTGATTTTGCTTCTGATGTAGCTGTAAAATAGCTATGTAAAATAGGTATGGACTGCCATACCTGTGGATTTGTGGTACCCTCTAAATTTGAACCCATCCTTATTATAGCCTGGCTGACTGATATGGGGTCACTAACCAGGTGAATTCAGGATGAGAAGATAAGAATCAAATTACATAAAAAAAAAAAAAAAAGATTCATGAAAAAAAGTATGGGATGAAACTAATGATTCAGACAATGTTTCCAACTGGAACCTTTTAATCCCATTTTTTGACAAGAGTTCATGCAGTCACACACAAACACAAAACACTAACAAACTTGCTCCAGTGACAACGGATGACACAGGCGAACCCCCCTTGCCCCCCCCAGAAAAAGTGGGGTGGGTGAAAAATACACAAGGAGAGATGACCCCCCAATAATGGTGCCCGTTAACATTAGTAGAGCCATGACTCCTTCCAAAAACAAGGTGCCAGATGCGCCATGGAGTGACATGACCTCGCAAAAACCATGTTGCCAGATACAGCAGTCAAATGTGCAAGTAGGGGGAAATATGTGGAGGGTTAAGTGTATCCTCCTATGGAGGTGATCCATTTTCCACTAAAAACCACAAGCAGTCAGTGAATACAAAATAGTCAACATCAGGAAGGTGTCAGCAGTGAGGCTAACACCACAAATAGCAAGCAAAATTCAAGGAGTTGTCACAGGTGAGTTAAAAACTGTAAGTAGTAACTAAGGGATGAAAAATGTCAAGATCTGTCGTCATCAAAAGTTTGGGATTCACCCCGATCCAGAAAAGCTGGATTTCCATCTGATCCAGTGACACCTGGCTCTGAAAGCAAGACCCGGGGTAAAAGAAAATGTCTGATCCTTAATACCACTTACACCCAACAAAATATATTCACCAGGAAACAAATGAAAGTCTACATTGAGGGTCTTGCCCTCAACTTGGACAGGAACATTGCTAACGCAGGAAACCACTTGATACAACTCTTGGCTGAAGGGGAAGTACCGCGGTATGGGCGGCTCTACAACATCTACCTTCAGGCCAAGTCTCCTGGCCTCATTTATTGGTAGTAAATTGAAGTAGGCACCAGTATCGATCTTCACATCTCGAAACACTTTATCATTAATTCTGACTGTTTTTCTAAACCGACGGATACTGAATTCGGGTTTCACCTCAGGCACCCTGAATGTCAACACTGGCCAAGACTCACAGGTGTTTAAACTACAACTGCACGACTTTAAAAAACTCATTCCTAAAACTGCATAGGGCGCATCAACCCGCCCATCTGCCATCAGATCCATAACAACCTTCACTGGTCCGCTCACCGATTCCAACAGTACTTCCACATTTTTCTTGCATGGAATTTCGCCAAACTTTTTGTCCAAGGGATAAAAGGCGTCCACTAAACCATAGTGGTGAATAGCTTTAACTGTGATCAAATTAACCTCAGCCCCTGTGTCTACTATGAAAGGAACGCACACATTTTGAATCTTGATGTTAACACTGAGTTTGGGTTTCCCCGTCAAATTTGTCCAAGTCAGAGGCACAATGCAGAATGACATCATGAATTCAGTGTGAAATGTAGAGTAATTTAGTAATTTGTTTTACAAATAATAAGATCAATCAATGTTTAAAACAAATTACAAGCGAAAGAATAGAGAAAAATTTCTCGTACATCTCACCTCACACACCGTTCGGTGAACACTGAGGTGGAGCTGGTTCGTTCGTTGACGATTTCCTCCCCTATAGGTAGGGCCGGGCCTTACATTAGCCCAGTCAGTGGATTTTTGACTGGATTTCTTAGTTGGTTGTGTGGGCTGTATTTGAGGGGGAAGAAACCACCGTGGTGGTTCTGTATGGTCTCTTTTTTTTTTTTTTTTTCTTTTTTAAATATAGCTCACAGGTGCATCATATGCCTGCACACGTTGATGTATAAAAACATCCGCGCATGCAGGCACAAACACACGAGTGATTTTAGAGTGGGAGGGTATAATGGGACAGGTGACCAGGTGACCGTTAGGCGCGGGGATTAGCGGGGATTAACGGTACCTGAACCGTATGGAAGGGGGCATGGTGACTGAGACAGTTGTGGCTGCCTGACTGAGTGATTTTAAAAGGGTGGGGGGAAGTGTGCAGTGATGTTTGCTAGGGTTGTTATGGGTGTATTAGCAATCACTGCATCAGCTGCTTGTTTAAGTGTCTCCTCGGGGCTGGCTGCCGTATTTATGCGAGGCGTATCTGAGTTGGGGAGATTGACAGGTCTGTTAAATTTATTGGTGTTTCGGCAGCTGAGAATATAGTGGAGAAACGGGAATGGGGTATCAGTGTTGCAGTTTTCACACGTGCTGGGTTGTGCCTCATTTGTGAGTATATGAGCTTTACTGTACACTTATATCCCAGGCGGAGGCGTCGTATATTTTTAAGTGTTCTGCTTTTGAATTTGTTAATAGCATTTATTGGCTCATATTTTGTAGCGGCAACATATACCATATTGCAGAAGGGGAGCCCGCCTGGACTTGATACTCGTGTTCTGAGCGGTTGATTGTTGCTGCCTGCATTTTAATTGTTCTTTTGATCTGAGGGAGGCTCGGTGTTATGTCAACCTGAACGTGTGAATATTCCGTGGCTTCTTTGGCTGGTTGGTCTGCCAATTCATTCCCTTTGATACCTACATGGCTGGGTATCCAATTAATTGTTATAGTTCCGCCAGCATCTCGTATTTCTTGCGCGGTGGCGATTATGTCAGTAATTAAATGAGTGTTATCAGACGGCTCCTGTTTTCTTAGCGTTTGTATTGCGCTGGCGGAGTCTGTATGGATGATTGTATGGGATGTTGGGTTGATGTCTAGGGCATCATCCATGTCGGTAAGAATTGCAATTAATTCATCTGGAGTGTAGAGGCTCCATCTGATACACGCAGGCCAAATGAGTGTTCTCGGCATACGACTGCCGCACCTGCTTTATTGTTATTCACAGAGCCGTCTGTATAGTAGGTTGAGTTGGGGGAGGTGAGGGAGGCAATTTGCATTAAGCTCTCTTGGCGTAATTGTTGTACGGGAGTGAGGGCTTTAGGGGGAGAGCTTGTAATGATAAGAATGAATAGGGGGGGATCCCAAGGAGGGCGGGGATGATACGCTACACTTGGTTCATCTGGGGGGAGATTTATGATGGGATTTAGATTAAAGGAGTGAATGGCTTTTGCGGCGCAGTGACTCCAGGTGTTGTTTAGGATGTCGGGGTGTAGGTTAGCAGCCGCCGTTAATCGTGTTGTAAGGGGGAGGGGGGAGTTTTTAAGTGTAAGCTTGGCTGCCAAGCTAGCGACTCTTGCTTTGATTCTGATGTTAATAGATTCGATGTTGCATTCCATTCTGAGGTTGCAAAGCCGTGTCCACATTGGTGATCCCGTCATAATTCTTAGTGCCTCATTCTGTATAACCTCCAGTCTGTCGGCTAATTTTGGGTTGATGGTGGGTAAGGCAGGCGCTGCGTAATCAATAATAGATCTTATTGCCTGGATATAGAAAAGACGTAAGACTTTAAATGAAGCTCCTTCACCTTTGCCAGCTAAAGATCTAAGGGCGTTGAGGCGTAATTTGGTGATATCTCGGAGGTATTTTATTTCTGTGTCAAAGGTGAGGTTTCTGTCCATGTATACCCCTAGGTACCGGTGGGTGTTGACGTACTCTATAAGAGAGTTACCGAGGAACAGCTGTTTTGGTGGGGTTGGAATTTTGATGGGGAGGGCCTTAGTTTTGAGTGGATTTATTTTCAGGCCTAATTCTCTACATTTTTTATGCAGGATGTCGAGTGCTTTTTGCGCTTTCTGTGAGTAGCGCCCCCCATATATTACTAGAGTTATATCATCAGCATAACACAAAAAGGCGGGCTCCTTGGCCCAGGTCGAGATGGAGGCATTCAATTAATGTGTTAAAAAGGGTGGGGCTTATGATGCTTCCTTGTGGAGTGCCATTTGTGTGATTATATGCTTCTGAAAGATGGCCTTGGAACCTGACTTCGGCTTTGCGACCTGAGAAAAAGCTTTTAAGCCAGCGCAGAAGGCGACCCTTAACACCCTTGCTTGCAAGGGTGGCAAGGATGGCCTCGGGACATGCCAGCTCAAAAGCTTTTTCCAGGTCTATGAAAATGGCTAGGCCTTTACCTCCCCTGAGCTCTGATAAAAATGAGCTAAGGCATTCAGCTGTGCCCTTGCCTTTTGTGAAGGCGAAGATGTGGCTATGTGGTGATGGGGTGACCCAGTCAAGGCGGCTTTTAACCATTCTTTCGGTGGTTTTGCATAGACAACTAAGAAGAGAGATGGGTCTGTAGGTGGTGGGATCGAGAGGCTTGGGGATGGGATGGATTATAGCCTCCTTCCATTGAGATGGAATAATGCCTAAATGCCACGAGTGATTGATGAGGTCCAGAAAGGCTGTTTTAGCAGTGTTCCCCGCATGATTAATCATGGAATATGTCATTCCATCTGCTCCAGGGGCTGTGTCTGTGCTTGTTTTTAAGGCCCTGTTTAGCTCATCTAGGGTGAAATTTTGATCAGAGAGGGAAGGTGTATTCTGGCTTTCTCTAATCAGCTGTTCTCTTACGGGGTGTAGTGTGTCTTGAGTTTGCCTCGTTAGTAGTGGCAGTTGATTTGGGGAGGTTCTCTGTGCAAAGTTGTCAGCTAAACGTTCTGCCTCTCCTTGTGGGTCAGGGTGTGTCGGGGGGCGGGTGGGGCGGGGGTTAGAAAATGCCTTTAACTTTCTCCATATACTGCTTGTTGTTGAATGAGCTCCCAATGTCTGGCACCACTCTAGCCATTTTTGCTCCTTAATGGAGTTTTTCTCATCTATGGAGTGTCTGATTACCGACTGTAAGTAACTTAGGCTTTCAGGGGTGGGGTTTGCTCTATGTATTTTCTTGGCCCTGTTTAATCTTTTATTTAGTTCTCTGACCCTGTCGCAATAATACCAATAATCACGGTGTAGGTGTTTGGGGGGGCTGGTGGTGGGTATGGCTTGAGTGGCAGCAGTGTGGAAAGCATTGGTAATGAGGGTCGCATGTTCCTCGAGGTCAATGGGGGGGTTGATGTTGCAGGAGTCTTCTAATATAGAGGTGAAGTGGGCCCAGTCGGCTTTTTTAACATTCCATTTGGGTGGGGGGTCGGGGGGTTTGGGGAGCTTAGCAAGATTAACAGAGCAGAGGATTGCGTGATGGTCTGAAGCAAGGGAGGGGTGTATTTCCCATTTAGCTAAGTTTGCAATGTTAGTAGTAATCATGGTAAGGTCTAATCTGCCCCCTCTCAAGTGAGTGGGAGATTAAGGGTCATTTAAAAGAGATATTTCGGGGGTATTATCTAATGCGGTTATGATGTGGCGCCCTGTTGGATTGGTGTTCCTGGAGCCAAGACGTGGATGGTGGGCATTAAGGTCACCTCCAAGTAGCACATGATCTGTTATTGATGTGGCAAGGACCTCGTCCAGGTTTAGCTGTGCGTTGGGGGGGCTATATATATTATATAAATGTAATTGGGTGGTTGCAAGGGTGATGGAGTGTCCCTGTACTTCCACGCCATCTCCGCAGTCAGGCAGGGGGTGAATGGGTTTGTTAGGGATGTGGTTTTTTTTATATAAATTGCTAAGCCCCGGGGGCCCCCTCGGGAATGGGGGAGTGTAAAGGAGGTGAAGCCTCGAGTTTTGATAGATTTATGGGCGGGGATGAGGGTTTCTTGGAGGAGGATAACATCAATTTGGTCTTTGTGCGCTGTTTCTTCTAGAAGGGAGCGCTTGTTCTGCGCACCCTGGGCGTTCCACTGAAGGATTTTAATGTGAGGGGGGGTTGGGGGATATTGTGGAGGTAGGGGGGAGGGTGTTGGAGTGTTTACACGTCCATGTCGTCTGTCCATATTAGTGTTTGGGTGTCTGTGTCTGATGGCGTTTGTGTCGGTGATGTGTGTTTTGAAATTGGTGAGCGTGAGTGTGATTTGGACGAGATGTTAGTGTCTATGTTTTCACGTGTGGAGGAGCGGGGCTCGCGGTGTGTTCTGGTGGGGGATGTGGCTGATGGGGATCTGTGTGAGGAGGTGTTTTTCCGGCTGTTTGTGGAGTGTCGGTGTCTGCTTCTGTTGCGGCGCTGGTGTTGTGGGTGTTTGGAGTGGTGTGATGGAGTGTCTGATTGTGGTTGTGTGGAGGTTGTGTTGTGTGTTGTCTTTTGTTTGGGTGTGTGTGTGAGAGTGGTGTTATTGTTCTCAACAGGTGTTGGTGTTGATGTGGGTAGAGGGCTGTCAGTGTTTGCGTCGGGGGGAGTGGAGTGATTGTGGAAGGAGTGGATGGAGTCATGGAGCACTTTGGTAAGGTCGGTGGTGGGAACTGGTTTGCCTATCAAGGTGGATAGATAGGTAGCTATGCCCTGGGCGATGGTGTTCGAGATGAGAATGAGGTCTTGGCTACTGAGGGTGGGGGAGGGGGAGGGTTGAGGGGTGGCTGGTGGTGGAGTCTGGGTTTGGGTGGATGCGGTAGTTTGGGTACTGGCGTGTTTAAGGGTGGTAGAAGGAGGCGAGGGAGGGGGGGCAGTTGGTGAGGTTGGGGGGTGAGTGTGGGGGGTCTGGGGGTTGGGGGGGTATTGGGTGAAATCCTGCTTGGGGTTGGCAATTGGGGGAAATTGCCTGTAGTAAGAGAGGGGTGGTTAGCGCCTTTGTTCTGTTGCCCCCACTTAAAGGTGCCTAAAGGGGCAGGGGTGATGATGGTGTTACCCTGCGCACGTCCCTGACCTTTATTAATGCCTTTGTTAATGATGGCTTTGCGGATTGGGCATGCTTTATTCCAAGCATGGTGCTGGCCATGGCAGTTGGGGCATTTGGCTTGGACTGCTTGCTTTGCCTTGAATTTATCAAGGCATTGTTGAGTTGGGTGGCGACCGCTGCAGAGGGCACAGGTGGGAGGGCGATTGCATGTTGACTGGCGGTGCCCAAACCTCTGGCAAGTAAAGCATCGTAGGGGTTCTGGGGTGTAGGGGCGGAGGTCAAATGTGCCCCATGATTTTAGGTTAAGTGAGTCGGGAGTTGGGCCACGGAGGGTGATGATTACTTGTCTGGTTGGCTCCCCTTTAGCATCACATCGTTTGGCTTCCTCGACTTGATGGTGATTGAGGATAGTCTCTAAGGGGAAGTTAAGGGGGTAATGCTGAACAACAAGTTTCTTTGTGGCAAGGTTGGGGTAAAGTTTGATGAGTTTCACGGGTTTACCCTCTAACTCGTGAACGTTTTCTAAGATGTCCAGTGCCTCAGTGTTAAGGGGGACTATGATAGTATTTAGGGCTTTCGTCGCTGTCATTTTAAATTGAAGGTGTTAAGATGTGCATTAAACTGTATTAGTAAACTCAAGTAAGTTACGGGTTATTATTATTTAGGTATTACAGGATTATTGAATATGAAATTTATTATTATTATCATTGTTTCTTAAGACTTTGGTAAAGAAATAAGTCATTATTGAGTGATATGAATTTAAGTTTAACCCATGTCTCTCTTAATATTTTTGTTTGTGTTGCCGCCTGCCCCCTGTCGGTATTCGTGTGTACTTGAAGCTTGCTGAATAAACGGTTGACGGAGGAAGACCACGTTTTTCCCTCTTCCCCGCACCTTGTACTTGTTATCCACCATTATGACGGACCTCGACTCAACAGAAGGTTGGGGTAGGAGTTCTCAATGGCTGTCACTACTTCATAGGTGTTAGAGAAGTTGTCGGGTTTGGGGATGAGGAAAGCTGGGAGGTTGGATGTTGGGGGGGGGGGGTTGGAAGGCTGGTGATTGGGATAGGTGGGGCGTGGGTCAGAGGAATTTTGTGCTTGTTTTTTTCCTTTCTTTTTGTTGGTAACGAGGGTGAAGCCATCGTCGGGGTCTTGGGGGGCGGAGGCTGAGTCTTCTACGTAATGATTGTCCTGGGAGTCGTGCTGGTCAGGGTCGTTTTGTTGGCTGGATGGTGTGTCGTCATAGTCCATGGTGAAGTTGATACGTGGGGGGAGGTCTTGGCGTCTGTCAGGGCTGTCAAATCTTGCTTTTCGTCCACTGGCGTTCTCGGAGGTAGGGGTGGCGTCTTCCGTCTCAAGTGTTCTTTTCTTGGCGAGTCTGGGGTCACGGGAAGGTTGAGGGGCAAGCGATTCTTTAGAGGTAGGGGTTGCATCTCGGCTCGCCATCTTGGCGGCCGTCACTCACACTTTCACTCTCCAATCACAATCACATGCACTCAGAAAAAAGAAGGCGCCTACCTACAGTGGTGGTGACTATCCCCCCGCTAGCGGAGGTCGTGATAGCCCTGCCACTGCCCCTGGAAGGGTCTTGCCTATCGCCCTAACAGTGTTTGACCCACCCCAGTGGCTTCCTATAACCACCCCTGCCCAAGGGGCTCCCTCGTGTATCTGGCCTGCGCCAGAAAACCTAAGGATTCGGCTACGTACCACCACTGGGGGACACTAGGGTCGAAAGGAAGGATAGTAGGAGGGGGGTGCAACCCACGAAAGGGCGGGAACACACAAGTGTGTGTCCCCCGGTACACAATCGTGGGGCGTGGGTGCTGGGGCTGCGATACACCGTGAAAGGCTGGTATGCAGTGAAGCAAGGTGTATTTGCAGTGAAGGATCTTGTCGCAGGCTCGTGGTAGTGGAACTAGGGCAGTTAGCACCGTGAGTTACTTCCTCAGAGCGTGAAGTCGGGCGAGATGCTAAGCTGCACGACGTCTGGAGTAAGTTGAACTTGGAGTGCCGATACCAAAGAGTTCACCGGAGCCAATGAGGTGGAGCTAGTGTTGGCCCTTATTTAAATTACTCCGTTTTCTATGAGTTTCGTTTTCTGCATTAGGTTTTAAAGGATCACCATCAGAAACTAAACACCATTATTTTTTTCTAAAGACAATAGCGACCAATCATATTATGCATAATTATCGAAAAGACACAAAACATGTAGGCTGGAAATAATCGTAGCTCGAGATTTCTCTACGTTGGCAAACAGCCATAATTAACCTTCAAGTCCTGCAAAAATATTCAGTTGATACAGATGTACATTATCTCTCATTAAGTTACAATAATACAGTATGGTGAGGAAAAAAAAAAACATTTCTTTTGTTGTATAAGCACTCTGTACCTTTTAGAACTATAAATAATTCAATCAATCAACATGACGCAGTCAGACAATCTCAACCTTAGGACAGAACTATAAACACGGCCCAAGGAATTCAAAACACTGGCTGCAGAAACCATTGTACAGGTATGTGGATCATTCTTTAACGACACAAAAAAAATGTAGCAGGTAATAATAAACGTTTTGAACAATGCAGATAAAAATAACCGAAAGCGGACCAAAAAAGATAGGAAAGATCACTACTGGAAGAATGGAAGATCACTACCAGTACTGGAAGAAACTGATGTACGTTTTTTTTACTATATTGGTGTCATAAAAAAATAAAAAATGTATATGTGCTCTGTATACCCTTACAACAATGAGCATTTCAATCAGTCAACACTCACTGCGATGTAACATTAACCGGTCATTGCAACGAGCATTGTTTGCAAACTTTCGAGTGAAAACCGAGGCAATAATAAATCACGTTGCAGGTCAAACAGATTCATCAGTAATGAACAGCAAGGCTTCGTATCACACAGACCTACAGCTCTGCAGTTACTAAGAGTGGTGGACACATGGATGTGATATGCTTTGACTTTATGAAAGCCTTGGACAATTTTCCACATAACCTTCCATTGAAGATAGAAAGCTTTAGAATAGTAGCTTTTTCAGCTGATTACATAATTTTTGACAGGCAGAATGCAGAGAGTTCTTGTAAATGATGCATATTCTAAATGGAAACCACTGATCAGTGGCAAATGTTATTCTCTTTTTACGAAAGGCAATATAAATATCCAAGTCAACTACAGACCTGCATCATTGACAAGCATAGCAGTTAGGGTGATGGAGACACTAGAAAGTGATGCAGCACCCATAATTAGAAACGATACCTGTATATATAATTACATGATTTCAGGAGCAAGAGGATCTGTCTTGTTAATCTGTTTATTTACCTGGCTGATGTAATTAATGCAGTGGACAGGAGAATGCGTAGATGTCAAGTACCTCGGCTGCCTTTGATAGAGTACATCACATACCAGGGCGGCATTTAGCGCTGCAGAGGCCCTGAGCCAGCAAATGGTGGAGGCCTCTACCCTCTTGTTTGTAAGTCTGTATTATATAAAATGTTTTAATGCATTACGAGTTTCATTTAATCAGTGATCCGTACGAACAGACTCAATGTAGTTCATACTAGGAACACAGGTAATTTCATGCATGCAGCTTTTACTATGGGTTTGTGATATGACGTACAAAGCAATCATTACGATCTATCTATCTATTGCCAGACGCCTAAATCCCGTTTGAGGTGGCCACAAACAAATCGCCTCCACGTCGCCCTGTCCCCAGCCATTTCACTGCCCCGCTCCCAACTCACACCCCCCTCTCTCATATACCTCTCCACCCCATCCCTCCACCTCATCCTCGGCCTCCCCCTCCCTCTTCCCCCCTCCACCTCACTCACATACACTCTCTTCGTCAGTCTCTCACCCTCCATTCTTTCCACATAGAAAAATATAATATTACACATTTCGAATGACCTTGTACTTTATACAGATTTACCTGTGAAGAAAATTTGTAGCCAAGTCTTTGAAGAATCTTATATCTTAAAGTATTTTTTTTTTTTTTTTTTTTTTTTGAGGACCACTGATACCCAATGAACTTAGTTTCATACGTCCAGAATGGTTGACAGTCATGCAGTGCTAAAGTCAAATAGTATCACATCAACAACACAGCCAGACAGTTGCCAAAAAGTTACATCATTGTCCACGAGCAAACAGCCAATCATGAACAGTTCTACCCTCCCTAAATCAAAACTGGTTTTCAGAGAAGAGTACAGCACTGGTGATGCTTCTCTCTTCAGTATCTGACAAACATGGAAGAGGGAAATAACCATGCTAGGGCAAAACTATAAGGTAGCTCAGTGTTGACTCCATCAGGTACAGTACATACGGTATTAATGTTTACAGCCAGCAGAGCGGATCTCTTATCGACATCATCTGCCAACAAAGGCTTTTTACTCAGAATAATGAAAAAAACCTGAAATACATCCTGAAAGGTGATGTCCTGTGCTATAACATACCCTGATATACACTGAAAAATAATCAACAATGATCTTCCATGGGTAGAGTCTCCCTATTAAGTCACCGCTGTCCAACTTCTGGGGACCAACTGTTAGTGCAACTGCGTTCTTCTCTCTTATGTATGCATGATGTGGCTTAGAGGAAGACTGAATTTTGTTAAGCACTTCATATTCAATTGTTAAAATGTATAACAATGGTTGTGGTACCTTTTTTGACGGGAGATATAGTATGTAAGCCAGAGCCTGTGAAGGTTCTGCAAACCTACCGTGGATTCCTCTTCAGCCCTTCCATCACTGCCAAGCAGTTTTAAGTGCTAATGCAGGAGAATGGTTTAATCATTTTTTTTTTCTACTTTAAAAACATGACCAATCAGATTTTCCTGAGATTCCTGATATATATATATATATATATATATATATATATATATATATATATATATATATATATTTATAATATATATATATGTATGTATGTATGTATGTTCCATGTATCTATGTATCACCAGTAATTTTCTTTTTAAATATGACAAAAACAAAATAATCATATACATAATATTGCCCGTAAAAGAGGGAGGTGGTGGTGATGGAGCTCTGGTTTCATTGTTCACTGCAATATACTTCCAAGATACGACCATGACACCACTGTGCAATCATCTTAGGAATTATTAGTTTTAAGGAAATGACAAAATTCTATATAAGGAAGCACTGTCTCTGCAGTCGATTAGTGAGCAAATGGAATGACCAGTCATTCCACACAGTGCAGTCAAATACTGTATGGTTATGATTTTAAAAAGAAACTTAACAAACAATGGAGAGGCAGGCACAGATACATATGGGTAACAACAGTATAAAGATTCCATTATATACGTCAATCCAAACTTCACCACTAAAACAGCTATCAACCTGTAAATCGAAAACTTAAATGAGCTACAGACACAGGTTGAAATCCACTTCCAGAAGGTCGCTTGTCAGTGTAGCTTCTGAGCATCTGTGAGTAAAATTTATTGTCATGTTATGCTTGGGGTATACAACTCAGTCCACAACACAGCCTAGTTTGCTGTTCTTACCTTACCTAATTGTATCTTTACAGGAATGAGTCAAGCTCGTACTGTCCCGTGTCTTAAACCATATTTATCGTACATATCCTTAAATTTGTGAATTGTTTTGGCACACACTATTTCATTCGGTAGTGCATTCCACTGATCAATTGCTGTTTGGGAAACTGAATTTCCTCACGTCTTTATCACCTCTCTTCTTATGCAGTTTTTTTTGCAGTGTCCTCTTGCTGATGCTTCCCCATATGTTAAGCAATCATTTATGTCTATTTTCGCCTTCCCTGATATGCATTTATATAGCATTATCATGTCACCTCTTTTCCTTCTCTCCTGTAGTGTTGGTAGATTCAGTTTATTTAGTCTTTCTTCGTAGCTTAGATCCCTTAAGCTTGGTATCCAACTTGTAGCGGCCCTTTGAACTTTTTCAATCTTGTCTATGTGTTTTTTGAGATAAGGACTCCAGACTACTGATGCATACTCCAGGGTTGGTCTGATGAATGATGTTATTATCCTTCTTAGCATGTCTTCATTTATGTATGTGAATGCTATTCTCATATTTGCAAGCAGTGTATACATGTTCCGTACCTTCCACTGATGTTGTCAGCCGGAGATAGTCTGTTATTGATAATCACACCTAGGTCCTTCTCTCTTTCTGATGTGTGTAGGGTTTTATTTCCTAACGTATAATCCCAATCAGGTCTTTTTCCATTTTTACAAAACTTGATTACATGACACTTGTCCACACTGACTTCCATTTGCCATGTATTACTCCATTCATGAAGTTTATTTAATTCTTCTTGTAGCTCTTTACATGAGTCTGTGTTAGTAATTCTCCTTTGTATTTTTGCATCATCTGCAAACATATTTAGATAGCTTTCATTTCCAGTGTTAGTGTCTATATCATTTATATACACTAAAACCATGATTTGTGCCAGCACTGAACCCTGTGGTACTCCACTAGTCACTTCTTTCCATGATGAGTAGTTTCCCCTTAGTACCGTACTGTTCTCATTTCTCTTTTTAAGAGAAAATCTTGCATCCAACAAAACAGTTTGCCTCGAATTCCTCCTTGATGGTACAGTTTCCATAAAAGTCTTTGGTGTGGTACTGTGTCAAATGCTTTCTTGAAATCTAAATAGATACTGTCCACCCATTCTTCTCTTTCCTGTATTGTGTCTGTTACTCTGTCATAGTAGCTCAACAGATTAGTAACACATGATTTTCCTTTTCTGAAACCAAACTGTCTGTTATCATATTGTGTTCTTCTAGATGATTTACCCAAGCTTTTCTTATAAGCTTTTCTAATATCTTGCTTACAACACTGGTCAGTGATACTGGTCGGTAGCTGAGTGGATTTTGTCTATTCCCTTTCTTGAATAAGGGGACTATATTTGCTTTCTTCCAAATATCAGGTAGTTTACCTTGACTCAAGGATTTCTTGAAAAATGGTTTACTTAACTCCTTTGCACATTCTCGTAGCACCCAACATGAAATTTCATCAGGACCATTTGCTTTTCCTCTGTCTAATTTACTTAACTCCTCCTGTATTACTTTTTCTGATATTTGTATATCTGGTAGTATGTGTGGGCATGCATGTTCCACATAGTCCCTCTCAAAATTTTTTTCTTCTGTAAAAACTGATTGGAAATACTTATTTAGTGGTTCACAAATATCTTTCTCTTGTGTATAGGTGATTCCCTTGTCCGTAATGGATTGTATTATATCTTTCACTTTGATTTTGCTTCTGATGTAGCTGTAAAATAGCTATGTAAAATAGGTATGGACTGCCATACCTGTGGATTTGTGGTACCCTCTAAATTTGAACCCATCCTTATTATAGCCTGGCTGACTGATATGGGGTCACTAACCAGGTGAATTCAGGATGAGAAGATAAGAATCAAATTACATAAAAAAAAAAAAAAAGATTCATGAAAAAAAGTATGGGATGAAACTAATGATTCAGACAATGTTTCCAACTGGAACCTTTTAATCCCATTTTTTGACAAGAGTTCATGCAGTCACACACAAACACAAAACACTAACAAACTTGCTCCAGTGACAACGGATGACACAGGCGAACCCCCCTTGCCCCCCCCAGAAAAAGTGGGGTGGGTGAAAAATACACAAGGAGAGATGACCCCCCAATAATGGTGCCCGTTAACATTAGTAGAGCCATGACTCCTTCCAAAAACAAGGTGCCAGATGCGCCATGGAGTGACATGACCTCGCAAAAACCATGTTGCCAGATACAGCAGTCAAATGTGCAAGTAGGGGGAAATATGTGGAGGGTTAAGTGTATCCTCCTATGGAGGTGATCCATTTTCCACTAAAAACCACAAGCAGTCAGTGAATACAAAATAGTCAACATCAGGAAGGTGTCAGCAGTGAGGCTAACACCACAAATAGCAAGCAAAATTCAAGGAGTTGTCACAGGTGAGTTAAAAACTGTAAGTAGTAACTAAGGGATGAAAAATGTCAAGATCTGTCGTCATCAAAAGTTTGGGATTCACCCCGATCCAGAAAAGCTGGATTTCCATCTGATCCAGTGACACCTGGCTCTGAAAGCAAGACCCGGGGTAAAAGAAAATGTCTGATCCTTAATACCACTTACACCCAACAAAATATATTCACCAGGAAACAAATGAAAGTCTACATTGAGGGTCTTGCCCTCAACTTGACAGGAACATTGCTAACGCAGGAAACCACTTGATACAACTCTTGGCTGAAGGGGAAGTACCGCGGTATGGGCGGCTCTACAACATCTACCTTCAGGCCAAGTCTCCTGGCCTCATTTATTGGTAGTAAATTGAAGTAGGCACCAGTATCGATCTTCACATCTCGAAACACTTTATCATTAATTCTGACTGTTTTTCTAAACCGACGGATACTGAATTCGGGTTTCACCTCAGGCACCCTGAATGTCAACACTGGCCAAGACTCACAGGTGTTTAAACGACAACTGCACGACTTTAAAAAACTCATTCCTAAAACTGCATAGGGCGCATCAACCCGCCCATCTGCCATCAGATCCATAACAACCTTCACTGGTCCGCTCACCGATTCCAACAGTACTTCCACATTTTTCTTGCATGGAATTTCGCCAAACTTTTTGTCCAAGGGATAAAAGGCGTCCACTAAACCATAGTGGTGAATAGCTTTAACTGTGATCAAATTAACCTCAGCCCCTGTGTCTACTATGAAAGGTACGCACACATTTTGAATCTTGATGTTAACACTGAGTTTGGGTTTCCCCGTCAAATTTGTCCAAGTCAGAGGCACACTGTACAATGACATCATGAATTCAGTGTGAAAAGTAGAGTAATTTGTTTTACAAATAATAAAGACAATGTATAAAACAAATTACAAGCGAAAGAATAGAGAAAAATTTCTCGTACGTTTTACCTCACAGATCGTTCGGTGAAGACTGAGGTGGAGCTCGTTCGTTCGTTCGTTGCGTTTTCCTCTCCTATAGAGAGGGCCGGGCCTTGTAATAGCCCAGTCGGAGCTTGTGTCTGAAGATGTAGGTGGGCTTGATTGACTTAATGAGGGGGCAGATATCACGGAGTGATTCTGTGCTTTTTTTTTTTTTTTTTTTTTTTTTTTTTTTTTTAGTGAATATAGGTCACCGGCATGTCCTGCGCCTGCACACGACGATGTGTGAAAACCTCCCCGCATGCAGGCACAAACGCGCAGGTGACAGTAGGGGAGGAGGAAGGGGGGGGGAGGGGATTAACGGTGTGAGTGACGTTAGGGAGGGGGAGGGAAGCGATGAACTGTATCTATCAGGGTGGAGTGGGGCGTGGTGGAAAGGACAGTAGAGGCTGTCCGTCTGAGATTTGCTTCTAGTTGGGGAGTTATATTTACGCGTGGCATATCTGGGTTGTGGGGGATGGCGGGTCTATGAAGCTTGTTAGTGGCAGGACAGCTGAGGATGTAGTGGAGGAGCGGGAAGGAGGTGTTAGTATTGCAGTGATCGCATTCAATTGGGGTGTCGTCTCCTTGTATTTGTGCAAAGTTTTTGTAGCCCAGTCTGAGTCGCCTCAGTTGTTTAAGGGTTTTACTGTTTATGTCATGAGCAGCGGGAAGGGGCTTATAGTTGGTGGTGTTGGCATACCAGACGGCAGAGGGGGATCCCGCTGAAACTTGTTCTTCATGTTCCCTTTTATTGAGTGCGGCTGCCTGGGTCTTGATGGAGTTTTTAGTTTGGCTGAAGCTCATGGGTATGTCAACTTGTACGAAGGGATATTCTGTAGCGATTTTAGCGAGTTGGTCTGCCTGTTCGTTGCCCGCAATACCAACATGACTCGGTACCCAATGTATTGTTATTGTGCCTCCTGCATAGCGGATTTCTTGGGCTGTAGCTAGTATATCAGTGATTAAGTGGATGTTGTCTGTGTGCGTCTGTTTTTTTAATGTTTGTATGGCGCTAACCGAGTCAGTGTGGATGATGATGTTAGAGTTGGGATTGATTTCGAGGGCATCATCCATTGCTGTTAGAATTGCTACAAGTTCTGATTGAAGGGTGGAGGCTCCGTCTGTGATCCTTAAACCGTACGAGTGTTCGCGGTTTATAACTGCCGCTCCTGCTTTTCCCTCGTTAACTGAGCCATCTGTGTAGTAGGTGACAGAGGTTGGGGTTGTAAGGGAGGCGATTCGCCTAAGGCTCTCTTGTCTTAATTGTTGAGTGGGAGTTGAGGCTTTGGGTGGAGAACTGGCGATAATGAGTCTAAATAGGGGGGGGCTCCAGGGTGGGAGAGGGTGATATGCCTCGCTAGGCCTGTCTGGGGGGAGGTTTAGGAAGGGAGTAATGTTGTATTTATGGATGGCTTTGGCAGCGCAATGACTCCAACTGTTTGTGAGTAGGTCGGGGTGCAGGTTAGCTGCTGCCGTCAGTCTTGTAAGAATGGGGAGGGTAGAGCCTTTGTGAGCTAATTTGACTGTTAAATTAGCTACCCTTGCCTGAATTCTTAGGTGTAAGGACTCCATGTTACATTCCATTCTTAAGTTACAGAGGCGGGTCCACATGGGGGAACCCGTCATTGTCCTAAGAGCCTCATTTTGAATGACTTCTAATTTATTTACTAGGTTTGGAGAGATGGAAGGTAGTGCTGGGGCTGCGTAGTCCACTATTGAGCGTATGGCTTGTATGTAGAATAGACGCAGTACTTTATAAGATGCTCCTTCCCCCTTTCTTGCTATGGACCAGAGAGCATTGAGTCTGAGTTTAGTGATATCCCTGAGGTGTTGAATTTCTTTATTAAAGGTTAGGCTTTTGTCAAAATAAACTCCCAGGTATTTGTGAGTGTTAACATAGTCAATGGGGAATGTACCTAGGAGAAGCTGGCTTGGTGGTGTAGGGATTCTAATAGGGAGAGCCTTGGTTTTCCGTGGGTTGATTTTTAGTCCCAGGTCTCTGCATTTATTGTGTAGGGTGTCAAGTGCTTTTTGCGCTCTTTGTGCATAGTGTCCCCCATAAACTACCAGGGTAAGATCATCAGCGTAACATAGGAGACGGGTCCCCTGCCCCAGGTTAAGGTGTAGGAGGCATTCTACAAGGGTGTTGAACAAAGTCGGGCTGATGATGCTACCCTGGGGAGTTCCATTGATATGCTGGTGCGCTTCCGACAGGTGTCCTTGAAAGCGCACTTTTGCTTTTCGACCTGAGAAAAAGTCCTCCAGCCAGCGCATGAGACGACCCTTAACACCCTTGTTTGTAAGGGTGGCGAGGATAGCCTCAGGGCATGCCAGCTCAAAGGCTTTTTCTAGGTCTATGAAAATTGCTAGGCCTTTGCCTCCTCTCAGCTCAGAGATAAAAGAGCTAAGGCACTCCGCCGTGCCTTTTCCTTTTGTGAATGCAAAGAGGTGACTGTGTGGGGGGGGAGAGACCCAGTCTAGGCGGCGTTTGACAAGTCTTTCGGCGGTTTTACTCAAACAACTGAGGAGCTACTGTTGGCCCTTATTTAAATTACTCCGTTTTCTATGAGTTTCGTTTTCTGCATTAGGTTTGAAAAGATGACCATAAGAAAATAAACACCATTATTCCTTTGTAAAGTCAATAGCCACCAATCATATTGTGCATAATTTTCGAAAAGAAACAAAACATGTAGGCTGGAAATGACAATCGTAGCTCGAGATTTCTCTAGGGTGGCATTCAGCCATAATTAACCTTGAAGTACTGCACAAATATTCAGTTGATACAAGTGTACATTATCTTTCATTAGGTTACAATAAGAAATACAGTGTGGTGAGAAAAAAAAAAAAAAACATTTTTGTTGTTGTATAAGCACTGTGTACCTTTTAGAACTATAAATAATTCAATCAATCAACGTGACGCAATCAGCCAATCTCAACCTTAGGACAGAACTATAAACACGACCCAAGGAATTCAACACACTGGCTGCAGAAACCATTGTACAGGTATGTGCATCATTCTTTAACGACACAAAAAAAAATGTAGCAGGTAATAATAAACGTTTTGAACAATGCAGATAAACATGACCGAATGCGGACCAAAAAAGATAGGGAAGATCACTACCAGTACTGGAAGAAACTGATGTACGTTTTTTTTTACTGTATTGGTGTCATTAAAATAAAAAATGTATATGTGCTCTGTATACCCTTCCAACAATGAGCATTTCAATCAATCTACACTCACTGTGAAGTAACTGTAACCAGTCATTGGAACGAGCATTGATTGCAAACTTTCGTGTGAAAACCGAGGCAATAATAAATCATTTTCCAGGTCAAACATATTCATCAGTAATGAACAGCAAGGCTTCGTATCACACAGACCTACAACTCTGCAGTTACTAAGAGTGGTGGACACATGGATGTGATATGTTTTGACTTTATGAAGGCCTTGGACAACTTTCAACATAACGTTCCTTTCAAGATAGAAAGCTTTAGAATAGTAGCTTTTTCAGCTGATTCCATAATATTTGACATGCAGAATGCAGAGAGTTCTTGTAAATGATGCATATTCTAAATGGAAACCACTGATCAGTGGCAAATGTTATTCTCTTTTTACGAAAGGCAATATAAATATCCAAGTCAACTACAGACCTGCATCATTGACAAGCATAGCAGTTAGGGTGATGGAGACACTAGAAAGTGATGCAGCACCCATAATTAGAAACGATACCTGTATATATAATTACATGATTTCAGGAGCAAGAGGATCTGTCTTGTTAATCTGTTTATTTACCTGGCTGATGTAATTAATGCAGTGGACAGGAGAATGCGTAGATGTCAAGTACCTCGGCTGCCTTTGATAGAGTACATCACATACCAGGGCGGCATTTAGCGCTGCAGAGGCCCTGAGCCAGCAAATGGTGGAGGCCTCTACCCTCTTGTTTGTAAGTTTGTATGATAAAAAATGTGTTAATGCATTACGAGTTTTATTTAATCAGTGATCCGTACGAACAGACTCAATGTAGTTCATACTAGGAACACAGGTAATTTCATGCATGCAGCTTTTACTATGGGTTTGTGATATGACGTACAAAGCAATCATTACACTGTTAGAAAAACATAATTTTACACATTTCGTATCACCTTGTACTTTATACAGACTTACCTACATGGAGAAAATTTGTAGCCAAGTCTTTGAAGATTCTATTTCTTAAAGCATTTTTTTTTTTTTTTTTTGAGGACCACTGATACCCAATGAACTTAGTTTCATACGTCCAGAATGGTTGACAGTCATGCAGTGCTAAAATCAAATAGTATCACATCAACAACACATCCAGACAGTTGCCAAAAAGTTACATCATTGTCCACGAGCAAACAGCCAATCATGAACAGTTCTACCCTCCCTAAATCAAAACTGGTTTTCAGAGAAGAGTACAGCACTGGTGATGCTTCTCTCTTCAGTATCTGACAAACATGGAAGAGGGAAATAACCATGCTAGGGCAAAACTATACGGTAGCTCAGTGTTGACTCCATCAGGTACAGTACATACGGTATTAATGTTTACAGCCAGCAGAGCGGATCTCTTATCGACATCATCTGCCAACAAAGGCTTTTTACTCAGAATAATGAAACAAAAACTGAAATACATCCTGAAAGGTGATGTCCTGTGCTATAACATACCCTGATATACACTGAAAAATAATCAACAATGATCTTCCATGGGTAGAGTCTCCCTATTAAGTCACCGCTGTCCAACTTCTGGGGACCAACTGTTAGTGCAACTGCGTTCTTCTCTCTTATGTATGCATGATGTGGCTTAGAGGAAGACTGAATTTTGTTAAGCACTTCATATTCAATTGTTAAAATGTATAACAATGGTTGTGGTACCTTTTTTGACGGGAGATATAGTATGTAAGCCAGAGCCTGTGAAGGTTCTGCAAACCTACCGTGGATTCCTCTTCAGCCCTTCCATCACTGCCAAGCAGTTTTAAGTGCTAATGCAGGAGAATGGTTTAATCATTTTTTTTTTCTACTTTAAAAACATGACCAATCAGATTTTCCTGAGATTCCTGATATATATATATATATATATATATATATATATATATATATATATATGTATGTATGTATGTTTCCATGTACCTATGTATCACCAGTAATTTTCTTTTTAAATATGACAAAAACAAAATAATCATATACATAATATTGCCCGTAAAAGAGGGAGGTGGTGGTGATGGAGCTCTGGTTTCATTGTTCACTGCAATATACTTCCAAGATACGACCATGACACCACTGTGCAATCATCTTAGGAATTATTAGTTTTAAGAAAATGACAAAATTCTATATAAGGAAGTACTGTCTCTGCAGTCGATTAGTGAGCAAATGGAATGACCAGTCATTCCACACAGTGCAGTCAAATACTGTATGGTTATGATTTTAAAAAGAAACTTAACAAACAATGGAGAGGCAGGCACAGATACATATGGGTAACAACAGTATAAAGATTCCATTATATACGTCAATCCAAACTTCACCATTAAAACAGATCTCAACCTGTAAATCGAAAACTGAAATGAGCTGGACACACAGGTTGAAATCCTCTTCCAGAAGTTCGCTTGTCAATAGCTTCTGAGCATCTGTGAGTACAATTTAATGTCATGTTGTACTAGGGGTATACAACTCAGTCCACAACACAGCCTAGTTTGCTGTGGACCGCCATACCTGCGGATTTGTGGTACCCTTTACTTTTGAACCCATCCTGATTATAGCCTGGCTGACTGATATGGGGTCATTAACCAGGTGAGTTCAGGATGAGGAGAACATAAGAATCAAATCACACACACACACACACAAAAATGGATTCATGAAAAAAAGTATGGGGTGAAACTAATGATTCAGATAATGTTTCCAACTGGAACCTTTTAATCCCATTTCTTGACGAGAGTTTATGGAGTCACACACAAACACAAAACACTAACAAAATTGCTCCAGTGACAACGGATGACACAGGCGAACCCCACCCTCTCCCCCCAGAAAAAGTGGGGTGGGTGAAAAATACACAAGGAGAGATGACCCCTCAAAAATGGTGCCCGTGAAACATTAGGAGAGCCATGACTGCCACCAAAAACAAGGTGCCAGATACGCCATGGAGTGACATGACCTCGCAAAAACCATGTTGCCAGATACAGCAGTCAAATGTGCAAGTAGGGGGAAATATGTGGAGGGTTAAGTGTATCCTCCTATGGAGGTGATCCATTTTCCACTAAAAACCACAAGCAGTCAGTGAATACAAAATAGTCAACATCAGGAAGGTGTCAGCAGTGAGGCTAACACCACAAATAGCAAGCAAAATTCAAGGAGTTGTCACAGGTGAGTTAAAAACTGTAAGTAGTAACTAAGGGATGAAAAATGTCAAGATCTGTCGTCATCAAAAGTTTGGGATTCACCCCGATCCAGAAAAGCTGGATTTCCATCTGATCCAGTGACACCTGGCTCTGAAAGCAAGACCCGGGGTAAAAGAAAATGTCTGATCCTTAATACCACTTACACCCAACAAAATATATTCACCAGGAAACAAATGAAAGTCTACATTGAGGGTCTTGCCCTCAACTTGGACAGGAAACATTGCTAACGCAGGAAACCACTTGATACAACTCTTGGCTGAAGGGGAAGTACCGCGGTATGGGCGGCTCTACAACATCTACCTTCAGGCCAAGTCTCCTGGCCTCATTTATTGGTAGTAAATTGAAGTAGGCACCAGTATCGATCTTCACATCTCGAAACACTTTATCATTAATTCTGACTGTTTTTCTAAACCGACGGATACTGAATTCGGGTTTCACCTCAGGCACCCTGAATGTCAACACTGGCCAAGACTCACAGGTGTTTAAACGACAACTGCACGACTTTAAAAAACTCATTCCTAAAACTGCATAGGGCGCATCAACCCGCCCATCTGCCATCAGATCCATAACAACCTTCACTGGTCCGCTCACCGATTCCAACAGTACTTCCACATTTTTCTTGCATGGAATTTCGCCAAACTTTTTGTCCAAGGGATAAAAGGCGTCCACTAAACCATAGTGGTGAATAGCTTTAACTGTGATCAAATTAACCTCAGCCCCTGTGTCTACTATGAAAGGTACGCACACATTTTGAATCTTGATGTTAACACTGAGTTTGGGTTTCCCCGTCAAATTTGTCCAAGTCAGAGGCACACTGTACAATGACATCATGAATTCAGTGTGAAAAGTAGAGTAATTTGTTTTACAAATAATAAAGACAATGTATAAAACAAATTACAAGCGAAAGAATAGAGAAAAATTTCTCGTACGTTTTACCTCACAGATCGTTCGGTGAAGACTGAGGTGGAGCTACTGTTGGCCCTTATTTAAATTACTCCGTTTTCTATGAGTTTCGTTTTCTGCATTAGGTTTGAAAAGATGACCATAAGAAAATAAACACCATTATTCCTTTGTAAAGTCAATAGCCACCAATCATATTGTGCATAATTTTCGAAAAGAAACAAAACATGTAGGCTGGAAATGACAATCGTAGCTCGAGATTTCTCTAGGGTGGCATTCAGCCATAATTAACCTTGAAGTACTGCACAAATATTCAGTTGATACAAGTGTACATTATCTTTCATTAGGTTACAATAAGAAATACAGTGTGGTGAGAAAAAAAAAAAAAAGAACATTTCTTTTGTTGTATAAGCACTGTGTACCTTTTAGAACTATAAATAATTCAATCAATCAACGTGACGCAATCAGCCAATCTCAACCTTAGGACAGAACTATAAACACGACCCAAGGAATTCAACACACTGGCTGCAGAAACCATTGTACAGGTATGTGCATCATTCTTTAAAAGAAAAAATGTATATGTGCTCTGTATACCCTTCCAACAATGAGCATTTCAGTCAACACTCACTGTGAAGTAACTTTAACCAGTCATTGGAACTACTGAGTCTGACTGAGGCATGGGGGGGGGGGTTGTGGCCGCAGACAACCAGGCACCACGGGTATAACCGAGATACGTCCACATCATCCCTTTCTCATAGCGACACTGACGGGCCCCAGGTGGTACCGACTGAGGGTTGGGTGTGTTGTGGCCGCAGACAGCTGGGCACCGCTCTGGGGGCGGGGCTTGTAACAAAGAAAATCACAAGCAAATAGAGGGGGAACATGGGTAACTCGGGCGAATATTTATACAGTTCATTTGATTCCTTTCGTATTTTTTTCTCACTTCTGTTGTTCGTGTGTTCTTGTGTTGCCTCGATGTTCAAGGGTCGTTACATTCCTTAGTGGCGGTGGTGTAACATAAATCTCTATATAACTTCACAACTGGACACTCAGAGCATTGTGCTGTCCATTCTCTCCACCTAATGTACAGTTTATCACATCATTCCTGGCTTATTTCCCAGTGATATCTATACTGCATTCTGATTCTACACTATATACGTTATTCACTGCTTAATCATATGCTTTGTACTGTGATCATATCGTATCGTATCGTTTATACAGGCTCCTATAAGCTTGTATGCGTCGGCCTTGGTCACATAATGGCTCTCCACGCTGCTCGATCTCTGGCAGCCTCCCTATTTAGTCCCTTATCCCTTAGGTCACACTCTATGTCCTCGTCTCAGGTCTTTTTCGGTCTGCCTCTCGCAACCCGACCCCTGACGTACACACTCGTTAGATCCCTAATATCTGAAGGTTTCCTGTGCTTCTTATTATTTGTAGATGTTGGCTGTACTGTGTGTGTGTGTGTGTGTGTGTGTGTGTGTGTACTGTCCTTTGACTTTGAAACCTACTCCACTTTGAATGCGTAATGTGTATCTCTATATGGCCAAAATCTACACCTACTGAAACACATCTACCACCTCAATATCACCCTATCCTTCGCTGACAGGCTGCCCTTTCTCCAACTCACACATCCCTTTCATATACTTCACCTCATCCTTGGTCTCCCGCTCCCCCTTCCCCTTTCCACCTCAGCCACATACACTCTCCTAGTCAGTCTCACACGCTCCGTCTCTGAGCAAAATCATCTGAGCATAACAAGTAAATAAAAATGAAAATAAATTATAATGGAGTACTGCCCACCTAAATCACCCACACACCTGTCTTCATTACCTCCACCACCTGTTACCTGAATGGCTTTTAGTATGTAATTAACCTGAGCACACCTGAGCCACTGTATTAGTAGTAGTAGTCGTGGTGATGGGGGGGGTAGTAGTAATTGTAATAGTAGAAGTAGCAATGGTAGTAGTAGTAACAGTAGCAGCAGTGGTAGTAGTAGTAGTAGTAGTAGTTGGAGTAGTAGTAGTAGTAGTAGTAGTAGTTACAACCCCAGGCTTATCTGAAACATGTACCCAGTGGACTGCAGACTTAAACTGCCTTTCTCCTGCAGTCACTATCCTACCTTCAGGGGACAGGGGGGCATATTAAGGCATATATACCATCATACCACCAACAGGGGGCATATTAAGGCATATATATACCATCATACCACCAACAGGGGGCATATTAAGGCATATATACCATCATACCACCAACAGGGGGTATATTAAGGCATATATACCATCATACCACCAACAGGGGGCATATTAAGGCATATATATACCATCATACCACCAACAGGGGGCATATTAAGGCATATATACCATCATACCACCAACAGGGGGCATATTAAGGCATATATACCATCATACCACCAACAGGGGGCATATTAAGGCATATATACCATCATACCACCAACAGGGGGCATATTAAGGCATATATACCATCATACCACCAACAGGGGTATATTAAGGCATATATACCATCATACCACCAACAGGGGGCATATTAAGGCATATATACCATCATACCACCAACAGGGGGTATATTAAGGCATATATACCATCATACCACCAACAGGGGGCATATTAAGGCATATATACCATCATACCACCAACAGGGGGCATATTAAGGCATATATACCATCATACCACCAACAGGGGGTATATTAAGGCATATATACCATCATACCACCAACAGGGGGCATATTAAGGCATATATACCATCATACCACCAACAGGGGGTATATTAAGGCATATATACCATCATACCACCAACAGGGGGCATATTAAGGCATATATACCATCATACCACCAACAGGGGGCATATTAAGGCATATATACCATCATACCACCAACAGGGGCAAATTAAGGCATATATACCAGCAAAACACAAACAGGGGGATATTAAGGCATATATAACATAATACCACCAACCTGGGGGCATATTAAGGCATATATACCATCATACCACCAACAGGGGGTATATTAAGGCATATATACCATCATACCACCAACAGGGGGGCATATTAAGGCATATATACCATCATACCACCAACAGGGGGCATATTAAGGCATATATACCATCATACCACCAACAGGGGGCATATTAAGGCATATATACCATCATACCACCAACAGGGGGCATATTAAGGCATATATACCATCATACCACCAACAGGGGGCATATTAAGGCATATATACCATCATACCACCAACAGGGGGCATATTAAGGCATATATACCATCATACCACCAAGAGGGGCATATTAAGGCATATATACCATCATACCACCAACAGGGGGGTATATTAAGGCATTTATACCATCATACCACCAACAGGGGCATATTAAGGCATATATACCATCATACCACCAACAGGGGGCATATTAAGGCATATATACCATCATACCACCAACAGGGGGCATATTAAGGCATATATACCATCATACCACCAACAGGGGGCATATTAAGGCATATATACCATCATACCACCAACAGGGGCATATTAAGGCATATATACCATCATACCACCAACAGGGGGCATATTAAGGCATATATACCATCATACCACCAACAGGGGGCATATTAAGGCATATATACCATCATACCACCAACAGGGGGCATATTAAGGCATATATACCATCATACCACCAACAGGGGGTATATTAAGGCATATATATACCATCATACCACCAACAGGGGGCATATTAAGGCATATATACCATCATACCACCAACAGGGGGCATATTAAGGCATATATACCATCATACCACCAACAGGGGGCATATTAAGGCATATATACCATCATACCACCGACAGGGGTCATATTAAGGCATTTATACCATCATACCACCAACAGGGGGCATATTAAGGCATATATACCATCATACCACCAACTGGGGGAATATTAAGGCATATATACCATCATACCACCAACAGGGGGCATATTAAGGCATATATACCATCATACCACCAACAGGGGAGCATATTAAGGCATATATACCATCATACCACCAACAGGGGGCATATTAAGGCATTTATACCATCATACCACCAACAGGGGCATATTAAGGCATATATACCATCATACCACCAACAGGGGGCATATTAAGGCATATATACCATCATACCACCAACAGGGGGCATATTAAGGCATATATACCATCATACCACCAACAGGGGGCATATTAAGGCATATATACCATCATACCACCAACAGGGGCATATTAAGGCATATATACCATCATACCACCAACAGGGGGCATATTAAGGCATATATACCATCATACCACCAACAGGGGGCATATTAAGGCATATATACCATCATACCACCAACAGGGGGCATATTAAGGCATATATACCATCATACCACCAACAGGGGGCATATTAAGGCATATATACCATCATACCACCAACAGGGGGCATATTAAGGCATATATACCATCATACCACCAACAGGGGGCATATTAAGGCATATATACCATCATACCACCAACAGGGGGCATATTAAGGCATATATACCATCATACCACCAACAGGACGCCACAGTTTTTTTTTGTGGGCCGGGGGGGGGGCACAAATTTTTTAGTGTGTAATGTGTTGGGGGAACAGCCTTTTTAGAGAGGGAATGGAGGGCAACAGGTTATGTATGGTGGAAGAAAGGGATGGCAGGCACACCTTTACTTGTGGTAAGGTAAGGCGTGGCAGGCACACCTTTACTTGTGGTAAGGTAAGGGATGGCAGGCATACCTTTACTTGTGGTAAGGTAAGGGGTGGCAGGCACACCTTTACTTGTGGTAAGGTAAGGGGTGGCAGGCACACCTTTACTTGTGGTAAGGTAAGGGGTGGCAGGCACACCTTTACTTGTAGTAAGGTAAGGGGTGGCAGGCACACCTTTACTTGTAGTAAGGTAAGGGGTGGCAGGCACACCTTTACTTGTAGTAAGGTAAGGGGTGGCAGGCACACCTTTACTTGTGGTAAGGTAAGGGGTGGCAGGCACACCTTTACTTGTAGTAAGGTAAGGGGTGGCAGGCACACCTTTACTTGTGGTAAGGTAAGGGGTGGCAGGCACACCTTTACTTGTGGTAAGGTAAAGTAGTCCTCATTTACAAAAGGAAAGATGACAACCTCTTTCTGGGGTGAGAAAGGGAAGCAGCCCCCCTTACCTGGGGACAGGTGAAGGCAGCCCCCTTGTTTTGCGAGGGGAAGGGGGGGGGTCGCCATGTTTATTATGGGAGAGAGGGGGGACAGCCCCTATCATTTGGGTTGGAGGAAGTGGGTTAACCCCCCTTTTGGGGAAGGGGAAGTGGAAGCCTTCCTGCTTTTATTGGTAGGGAAAGGAGGCCAGACTCCCTTTTTGGGTTGGTGAGGAAGGCTCCCTGTGTTAGGGTGGGGGAGGGGCTGGCCCTCTTTTTTGTGTGAGAGAGTGGACAACTCCCCTATTTTGGAGGAATGGGGGTGGGTGGCCCCCTTTGGGGAAAGGGAAACTGGGGATCTCAGTCTGCCAATATTTTTTAATTAGGGGATAGGGGGTCGCAGCCCCCTTATCTCAAGGGGATGAGGCAATCCCCTTTTGATTTTGTGAGGGATGGGGTAATCCCCCTTTTAAGTTTGTAAGGGATGGCAGCACCCGGCCCCTCTTTTTTTATCTGTGGGGAAGAGGGTGCAGCCCCCCTCCCCCTTTTTTTTGTGGTGGATGGGGCAGCCCCGTTTTTTATTTTCTGATGGAAGGGGCACCCCCCCCTTTTTTCACAATGTTCACGTCTAGATCAGCCCGGGTCCCCAGGCAAACTCTTGGCTCCCCTCCCCACATTTAACATTTTGTCTGAATTAATGTGTGCATTCTGTCTAGCGATACCTCCCCCCCCCTCCCCTCATGCCAGGGTTTGTCCCTATCTCGTACTCCTCTTTGTGAACACCTGGCCACGCCACTGCTTCACTGACGGTGATCACCACTAGTTTTCATGACGGCCAGATGGCAATTTTACGTCTATAAGTGAATGGAGTATACGCTGCATCAGTAACATCCGGGATTATAATGGTCTATCTATCTTTCTATATACCCAGGCTGCTTCCCCCAAGAAAAGGGAGGTAGTCGAGACAGGATGACACACTTCCAATATACTCATCCACTCAAACATATTCATTTACATCTTAGCCCCAAAGGGGAGAAGGGGCAGATCCTCACCACACCACACCGCACGTCTGACTTGATGTGTAAAATAAGTCACTGGCAAAGTACAGTACAGGGAAATGTAAAACAACGAGAGTATTTTTACTTGCTTCTTTATTAAATTTTTACATTAATCACTGTTTGGAAAATTGGTTATCCATAATAAAATATATGTATAACTCATGAAAAAATGTGACGTCACGGGCACTCGGCAAGGAGGACGTGAGGTTAAAGGTGAGCGGATATTTTTGTTATAATTCATAGGTCTTTAAGTACTGTCGTGGTAATTTTCCTGTCCAGGTATTAATCAGTGTCTAGTGCCAATATTGGTGGGTTGAGGTAGTTTAATAAGGGTGTAATTATTGTATACAAGGAGGGTAAAGGGCTGTGTTTACTTCGGGTGTACAAAGATGTCCCTTTAACAGGTAGGTAATGATATAGGTTTTAAAACCCATAATAGTTCTCTCATCCATTTTTTATACAAGGCTGAATGCAATCTTGTACAAGGGCAATCGCTCAGGACTAACATAGACCAGTTAACTGTGTTGTAATTTTTTATATGAAGAGAAAATTCATTATATTTCGATTTTAGGTTCCGAGCCGATTCAGCCATTGAACAGGTGCAGGTGATTTAAATCGCCAGTAATTAATGCCATCCATGTATTCTGGAGGGCTGATGCTGTTTATGAACAAGCACTTAATTATATTGGTTAAGATAAATTGGAGTATTAGAGCTACATATAGTTTATTCTGAAAAATGTTTATATGATATGGTTATTTTATAGTTCCATAGAAATACCCGTGTAAGCATGAAAATGTCTCATTCCTAAGAATTTTTATTTTTCTCTATGATTTTAATTGGTATTTCTTCTACATTTCAATTTTTTCTGTTTTTTTTTTAGACCCCCATCTGCCCCTCCAGTGAGTGAAAGTCAGAAAAAATAAAAATCACAAACTATTTGGTGAAAATCAAGCCAGATACCAAACCTAACCTAATCCTGATTTTAATTGACATTTCTACATTTCTTTTTTTATTTTATAGACTCCCCCATCTCCCCCTCTAGAGAATGATCAATCAATCAATCAATTGCCAGACGCCATAATCCCGTAAGGGGTGGCCATTGACTTTGAGTTATTTGTTTTACGGGGAGGGGCACTAACCCTCCACCAACCCACTTGTTGACACATAGGGAGCACGTATGGTTTGGTTATATGGTTACCACCCAGCGTTGTAAATGGTTTCTTGGCTTACAGGAAACCATTTGGCTTGTCACTCAATGCAAAGCCACCTGTAAAGGAAAGAAAAGCAATAAGAAGAGACAGGAAAGATGGGAGAAATAGGAAGAGAGGAATGAAATAGGGCAAAAAATGAAAATGAAAAATCACAATTAGGTGAAAACAATCCAAATACCAAAGCTAACCCAATCCTAATGTACAGTATTTCAATGTTAGACACGCAAGGCCTTGTTTGTTGGTAACCCTGTTGGACCATTACCCATCCAAAACACTTTCTCACCTAACCCCGGACAACCTAACCCTGGACAGCCATGCAGTCCATATAAAAAAACCTTAGTACTGGTATTTTATAATCATTGGTTGCTGGTTTGTCTGTGGCATATTAAGGCAGGCAAAAATCTATCTATAGCCAGATGCCTTAATCCCATATGGGATGGCCACAAACAAATCACCTCAACGTCGCCCTGTCCCCTGCCATTACGGTGCCGTCCCCCCAACTTGCATTTATTGATGCTCTGATGCATTGTGGGCACATAACACTCTTGGGTAGAAGACCATAGTGTCATAAAATTGGTGGATTCTTTGCCATGTTTGTGGAGTTTAGCCACAAATTTGTAAAAGTCAAAGTCGCAGTTTGTACACACGCACCCAACGGTAAGTGTGGCTGTACTAGATTCAGAGTGATTCCCGTTGATTCCCATTCGTCTCTTATGAACAAAATATTCTTTCACTGTTTCTGGATCCTACCTCACCCCCTTCTTAGGTAGGAATAAGTACTTGATGATGATGCAAGTGTAGCTATATAACCATCCCATTTTCAGATGCCTGGTGGTGCAGTTGGTATAGTGCTTGGATTACACTGTGGCCTACACGATATGGCCTACACGCTGCGACCTACACGATGCGATCTACACCTGCGACCTACATGCTGTATCCGACATGCTATGGCCTACATGCTGCAGTCTACACACTGCGGTTCAAGTCCAAGAGATGGCCAGAGGTTTTACTGTCGACTAATGCTACCAGGGGCATAGGTTAGTCCCCTACCCTTAAATGTTCTGGACTAACAGTAGCCTAGCCTAGGGACACTACTCTCCAAAGGGGGCAGATGGGATTTTCATATCATTTATAAAGGCACCAACATCCTCATATGCTTTGGCTGTAGTCAATTAATGGCGGCTCTCCATGCTGCTTGATCTCTGGCAGCCTCCCATTTCAGTGCCGTATCCCTGAAGTCAGTGTTCTCATCCCAGTTTTTTTTTTTTTTTTTTCTCTCTCTCTCTCTCTCTCTCTCTCTTCTGCAACCCCATCCCCCAATGTTCACACTTCTCACCTTCCACACCCAGTTGTATATCCAATCTATTTTTTAACAGTTAAGATCTTTACTTGCACCACGTCCCCTTCCAAACTGTTCCAATCATTCATACATCTATTTGGGAAAGTAATCCTCTTGACTTGTCACAATTTGGATATGATTGGCTTTATTTTAAACATATTCACTTATTTTTTGTTCATATTTGCTCACTACAGGCTTCACCATTTTCATAACCATCATGAACTTATCCTTCAGACCAGCCCTGTGAGAGCCTTGTTACTGGAAGCTCAGTGGTCTGGTAAACTGAGAGAGAGAGAGAGGGAGAGGGAATTGTGTGTGTGTGTGTGTGTGTGTGTGTGTGTACTTAAAAAAATATATCACTGAATTTTGGTAACTTCAGCTTCTCCATCCTCTCCTGTTAAGACATCACTGTGAAGCTTAGTAACCTTTTGCTTGAGTGTACCAGTGTGGGGGAGGGTGCCATCAATGCCTCTTCACGTTTAGAGAGAGAGAGAGAGCGAGAGAGAGGTGACTTATACTTTCTCCACAAAGTTATTAGAGGGGAGAGAGAGATGATTTGACAAACTACTGTCTCTTTTGTTGAGGAAGCAGGCTCTCTCAGTCAGCTCTTAGTTTTTATGCTTAGTTTTAAATGTATTTGTTTTATGCATAGTTTTGTGGTGTACCTTTGACATTATTATAGTGATTTAGTGCTACATGACTTTTTGTTTTAGTTATTATAGTGTGTGTGTGTGTGTGTGTGTGTGTGTGTGTGTGTGTTTTACCCCTCCTCTGCTTTTACATTTGTTGTACAGCAGCAGTCACCTCTGTTGTTACCTTGCCATAATCTTTTAAATGTAATCTATCACTTGGGACACAATTGACATAATTGTCAGCTCGGGGTTATCTGTTTTATGCTTGCTGATGCCAGATTATTTTTTTGGCCCAGTGATTCCCCTCCCCCCCCAACTTGTTTTGGCTGCAGGCTTCTCTCAACATGAACCCAGTGGAGTGCAGGGTCAAGTGCACTTCCATAATCCAGCATCGTCCATTTGGGGGATAGGGAGGGAGTTGAGGGACACTTGTGTTGAGCTTGTAGTGGCAGTAAAGAATCATAATCTTAGTTGTATTTGTTTCACCTTAACTTGACCCAGATTTTTCATCCTTTCCAGCCTGTTTGACATGGCTCAGTGGAACAGTAAGACAGACAGACAGCAGCTTTGCATCCTTCCCATAGCACTGCTTTGTGATGACCTGCATACTCTGGTGTTAAAAGTTTGTTACAAATGAACAGTCCAGTTGGCAGATAGTTTTAGGCAAAATTAAAAACTATAGTATGGTAGGTGGGGGTGCTCACCATCCACTCACTCGATGTAGTGCTGCTCTTGGGTGTCTGCCCTTTCCTCTCCATCCTTCTTTCCTTCCATTCTCTTCTGTCTTTCCTTCATTCTTTCCTTGTCCTTCTGCCTACGGGTGACTTTACACTCCCTCTTCTGTCTTTCTTTCCTTCATTCTTTCCACTTCCTTCAGCCTGTGGGTGACTCTACACTGAGTGACAAGCTAAATGGTTTCCTGTGCACCAGGAAACCATTTACTACGTTGGGTGGTAACCATATAACCAAATTTTGGTGCCTGGTGGTTTAGTGGGTAATTATTGAGCTCCAAGCGGATTGAGCCGGTGAAGGTTTATATCCAAGGAGTGGTTGGGGTTGATTGCTCATGTAATGCCACTCAGGGATGAGTGAGGCTGATCACTCTCATCTTAAATGTCAGGACCAACTGCCTAGCCCTGGGCTCCTACTCTCCTCATGGGGCAACATAGGATTGGATGATGATGATGATGATAAAAACTATGTTTCCTGTCTTTAATATAATGCATCCAAAATGAGGCACAGACTAGCAGCCCATTCCCCAAGGCCCAGCAGTCCTTCTATGTACACACCTCCACATGTCACCATTTTGGCACTAACACCCACTGGCCATACTAACTATATCAGGGCCATCTCATTCAACACTGGTGTATTGGTAACAGAAATGTTTTTGTGACTTGGTGGTGGGTGATATGGTAGGTCATAAAAGTCTGTTTTAATGAACTTCAGATTCTTGAACTGTCCTCTATCATCCATCCATCCATCCTGTGACCATTAGGACAACAGACCACGTCTGTACCAGCTCAGCCACCACCACCATTGGTAATAATTCCCTGCCTTTCCAGATCAGCGTCATGTAGTGAGGGAGGAGTGGGCTGTTTTGGTGCAGCTGTGCTGTCCTTCATCCACTGACTCCACCCATGGGGGGTCCGGCTAATAGTCTTGAGGTTCGTTGGGCTTCACCTTGAGGCTCTTTGGACTTCAGTACTGCATTAACCTTGAGGCAGATGATGCAGCTGCCTTGCACCTGCCATACAAATGCCACAGCCAGTTTAGTCTCCAAAGTGTTTTTTTTTTTTTTTAATACAGTAAAGTGCTTTATATATATATATATAAATGACAGACCAGAGGAAGGAAAATCAAATGAATAAGAAAAATAATCCATACACCAGATTACAGGTGTCCTCCATTTAAAAAAATCTGTAACAGTTGGACTTGAAATTCCAAGTGTAAGATAAAAATAACATGTTAAATAGTGGCAATCCACTATTTACATTCATGTCACTATTTACATTAGTCACTGTTTACATTTATGGCAGTTTGTCATGCTTGGGTATGTACAAGCCTGTTAATATGAGCACAGTGTCAAGCATGTCTGTGCAGTGTGATAAATGGTTATGCATCAGTAGCATATAGGAGAATGGTTAGCTACAGTGGGCAGGATAAGTTGCTGTGGAAGAGGTGTTAAGAACCCTCCTGTATCCCCTAAATTCCTTCATTAGAAATCCATCCATCCAGCCATCATCCAATCTTGTATTGCTCCATAAGGAGTGTAGAGGCCCAGGGCTAGGCAAGTTGGTCCTGGCATTTAAGCATTACAAGAGCAATAAACCCCAATCACCCTTGGATATAAACCTGCACCGGCTCAATCCATTTAGAGCACCATAATTACTTACTAAACCACCAGGCTCCATAATTTGGTTATATGGTTACCACCCAGCATAGTAAATGGTTTCCTGGTGTACAGGAAACCATTTGGCTTGTCACTCAGTGTAGTCACCGGTAGGCTGAAGGAAGAGGAAAGAAAAACAGAAGGAAGGAAGGAAAAGAGGAACGGCCAGACACCCAAAGCAGCACTACATTGAGTGAGTGGATGGTGAGTGCCCCCACTTACCCTTATAAATTTATTATGCATATTCCACTTTAACTCACTCATCAGTATCTTACTGTTTTAGTATCAATGATTTGCCTCAGTAACATACAGGAAAATACTTAGGTAAAGTGTACAGGATAAGTTGTGAAGGAAGACGTACAAAGAAGCTTGTATGTTATCTAAAACCCATCCTGAGCCATTTATTATGCATATTGCCCCTTAAGACCATCATGAATACTGTGTCGTTTCAGTGTTGACAAAGCTTATATCAGTAATGTACAAGAAAATCGATGTGGTGTGCTGGATAAATAACGTAGGGAAATGTGTTAAGATCTCACTAAAATACTGTGTTGTGTTTTGACTTTTTGCTTATTTATTTATTTATTTATTTATTTTTTCCTACATGGTGTTGTGGTAATTATTTAGATATTTCAGGAATTGTTATCATCAGTTAAGGAAGCTCCCTAGCACCTTTTCCTCAGCTATTTATTTTTGGATCTGGCTGGTTACTATTCTTTTGCACCTTGCTTATGTAGAGGATGATGATATTGGAATGATTTAAGAAACACAGAGGAGTATAACAACATATAATAAGCGAGATAAATCACTTGGGGAAAGGTGTTAGGCAGACTGTTTTTTCTCCCTAAGGTTATCAATAATTGTGGCACTGTAATGGTTGAAACTTGGACTTGTATTCTCAGTTAAGGAAGCTGCCTAACACCTTTTCCTAACTGATTTAGGTTTGTTTATTACACCTTACCATTTTCTTCTGTTACAAAAATCATTCCAGTACCACCATACTCTGCATATAGGATACAGAAACATATGAACCAGCATATCCCAAAATAAATAACTAAGGAAAAGGTGTTAGGGAGTCCCCATACCACCAAAAGGCACCTTAGATTGGCTGGGCTAGGTTAAGTTTGGTTAGGTTAGGTTAGGTGAGGTGGTTGAGTTAATTTCTTCCTGGTATTATTATTATTATTATTATTATTATTATTATTAATTATCATTTTTATTATTATTATTATTATTGGTATTGGAATGATGTGTGGATGTAATAGGAAGCATTAGGAGAAGCACATTGAGGTGGTTTGGCCATGTGGAGAAGATGGAGAGTGAGAGACTGATGAGGAGAGTGTATGTGAGTGAGGTGGAGGGGGGGAGAGGGAAGGGGAGGCCAAGGATGAGATGGAGGGATGGAGTGGAGAGGTACAGTACAATCCCAGTTAACCGGGTGGCTTGGGGAATTTACCTTCCCGGTTACAGATTTTTCCCGTATTTCTGATTTTCAAGTCAAATCTATACAAAGGCTATCACAGCAGTAAATACAGTTCAGGTACTCACCAGTCACATTAGGGGTTACACTAAGAGATTCCGCCTGAAAAACTGCCTTGTAAACACACACCATGGTCATAACGCACGTGTGCAATGTCTAGCAACTAGCAGTACTGCAGATTACACCAGTCCATTGTTTACCGAATTACTGTATTCATTATATGTACTGTACTCATAAAAATTGAAAAATAAAATATAGAAATAAAAGCTTGAACATTTATTAGTGAACTGATGATGTGTTAAGACTGCACTGTAGAATTATCACAACACCTGTGCCCCCACGTGAGTTTGTTTACGTTTCCGACTGTTCTTCTTCTTCCCTACCTGACCTCCATCACTCCACCCCTCACCCGCCACTCAGCTGTTTTGCAGAAAATAAAATAAATGATGTACGTATGAAATGCAGGCATATTATTTATTTATTTTTCTTCCAACAAAGTAAACTTTCATTCCTATTAACATTTATATTCAGCCATTAGTGTTTTATAATGTTCGCCTTTTTCAAGTCTGTTGCATATGTCCAGCTTCTGCTTCAAGGTAAGCACGATACGCTTACGTTTAGTTTGCACTTTAGGCATTTTGGAGTGTACAAATTACCGTCTATCAGAGGAACACAATAGCAAGAGACCTTGTTTACTGTCTGGTGGCAAAACGCAGACTGGTGATTTTCGGAAGGTGTGGAGGATGACTGAATTCAAGTAGGGGAAAGAGGGGGAGAGGAGGGGTGGTTAAGAGGATTTGCTAGGAATTTACATCAGCCGGAAATGCCTTCACCTCGCTTTGTCTGACTTCCCCCAGCCTCGTGTGACACAATCAAATGGCGGTTTGGCGGTCCATTCAAATTGGCGCACAGTTATAACTTACTGACATTTTTACCAGCCCTTGAATTTTCCCGTTGTTCTGAGTATTCCGTTTGTCTGGATACCGGATTGCTGGGATTGTACTGTATATGGAAGAGAGGGATGTGAGCTGGGAGCAGGGCAGTGAAATGACAGGGGACAAGGTGACATGGAGGTGATTTGTTTGTGGCCACCCATTAAGGGATTAGGGCATCTGGCAATAGATAGGTAGATTATTACTATTATTATTATTATTATTGTTAATTTCATATCATCATTCATCATCCAATCCTACGTTGCCCCATGAGAAATGTAGGAGCCCAGGGCTAGACAAGTTGGTCCTGACATTTAAGATGAGAGTGACCAGCCTCACTCATCCCTGAGTGGCATTACGTGAGCAATAAACCCCAACCATCCCCTGGACATAAACCTTCAGCAGCTCAGTCCGATTGGAGCTCTGTAATTATGCACTAAACCACCAGGTGCCAAAATTTGGTTATATGGTTACCACCCAGTGTAGTAAATGGTTTCCTGGTGTACAGGAAACTATTTGGCTTGTCACTCGGTGTAGAGTCACCCACAGCCTGAAGGAAGAGGAAAGAATGAAGGCAAGAAAGAGAAGAGGGAGTGTAAAGTCACCCGTAGGCAGAAGGACGAGGAAAGAATGAAGGAAAGAAGGATGGAGGAGAGGAAAGGGCAGACACCCAAGAGCAGCACTACATCAAGTGAGTGGATGGTGAGCATCCCCACCCACCACATTATTATTAATTATCAATTATTATTTTATTCTTAGGTCAAAAAATAAATTCTGCATGATGATGATGATGATGATGATGGTGGTGGTGTGGATATATGCACCTCATCCCAGTCTTTGGTAGGGAAAGAGGTGGTGATGATGATGATCTGACCTGTATCTTGTTTGTGTCTAAGTACTCGTTGCTCGCTGGATCCCACCTTACCCCATCTTTAGGCAGGAAAAAAGGTCTGCATGATGATGATGATGATGATGCATATACTGTGTAGGTGTTTTAGGGGACAGGGAGGGAGTTGCAGGACACACAACCTTATACAGGTATTGGTAGTACTTGGTGCAGAAGGTGAGAAGTGTGAACATGGGGGGTAGGGTTGAGAAAGATCAAAAAACACCTTGGACGAGATCATAGAGTATGACCTAGGGATAAGGCACTGACTTGGGAGGCTGCCAGAGATTGAATGATGTGGAGAGCTGCCATGAGTTGATGAAGGCAGACGCATGCTAGTATTTGGAGCCTGTATAAACGATACGATATGATGATTGCTTACTATAAACATTACGATACAAGTACAGCATAACTGGTTGTATCTTTTCCTGTTTAGTATGTTTATTCCTCCCACATAAGTCTGCTACAGCCCATGCTTGCCTGATAAATTACCATATAAATTTCATGTCCATTTTTACAGCTTTCAAACTTCCATTAATGTTTTAAAATTAAGACTGTCAGAGGTTGCTTTGTTGACTGAGAGAAATGGGGGCTGAACACTTTTTCTTTTTTTTTGGGGGGGGGGTTACAGCTCAAAAATGATTCCCTGTCCACCCTTGTCCACCCAGGCCAGTGTTCTTGAGGGGTGAGGATGCTTATGAACGCTATTTCCTTTGTGATTTACTTTGCATGCTACTCATTATTAGTCTTGTATCGTATTTATTTCTTTTTTATCATCAACATCAGAGTGCATCAATAGTATCAAAGCAATTATTACACTGGCACATGCGGAAATAAACCAGCAAGGAAGAGGTGTTAGGGAGCATCCTTATCTGACAAGAATTATGACCTACTGTATTAACACAGGAGCTGACTCACCTTAACCTAGCAGATGTCTGTTTGTATGATGTGTTGGCATGCACTGAGTTGAGACATGTTGCAGTGAGTGCACGCATTTGCAACAAGTCACACTAAAAGCTCAGTTTGCAGGGCCTGGGAGCAAGAGGGAATGAATGCTTTAATTAACCCTGTGTGGAACTTGTGTGATTGGTCTTATGAGGCAGCCTTGTGTTTATACTTAAGGTAGACTTGACTGAACCTCCATCCCCTCCACATCCCTGAACCATCTCAGTCTACACCTTCCCCTCACAACAGCAGTACATTCTAGTCCCCTCAACATCCCCAAACCACCCCAGTCTACCCCTCCTCCTCAATGTACCCCTCTTCCTCACAACGACAGTACGGTACTTTAAGATCCTTTCAGCATCCTCAGATCATCTCAGTCTGTCCCCCATTCATCACAACAACATTCAAGTCCCCTCAACATCCCCAAACCATTTCAGTCTACCTCTCCTCCTCACAACAACAGTATTTTCAAGTTCCATCCTCTCAGCTCTTCAATCACCCAATGGACTGCTGACTTAAGTCTTCTACATCCTGCAGTCCACCATCCTGTCAGTCCTGTTGGCTTATGACCCTGGCACTGGCACCATCAGAAATATTTCAGTCAGTCAATCAGTCAAACCTTCCATGGGATAAGGAGGAAGTTGAGACACTTACTGTACATAGCCTAGTGCCATAACCAGCTGATTATTTCCTGGTAGTTGCTGGAAACTGTAGAAAGAAAAAAATCTGAGATTTGTAATGTTATTGTTTAAAAACATGTGTCAGCTTGGATTTTGATTCCATGTATACTTGCAGCTGAATTTCCTGCCTAAGAGTATATACTGTACTGTATAGTGTCCCCATAATTTTTATACCTTGACTTTGTATTGTTTGTAAAGGCACCAACATGCTTGCATGCATCAACCTTGGTCACCAAATGGTGGCTCTTCACACTGCTTTATCTCTGGCAGTCTCCCTAGTCAGTGCCGTATTTCTGACTTGACACTCATATGTTAGGGAAATGAAAGAAGCGGGAATTATAAAAATAAAAAATAAATAAAATACTCAACATTTGTCCAAATTTCAACTGTTTTGGAGCTACAGTAATTGATGATCTTATGGACAAAAATGGTTTCATAATTTACCCATAAGGTAGTCTGTAAGTTCAGCTCCATGACAACTGAGATTTGAACCCAAGTTGATATAGCTTTTTCTTTTTTCTTTCTTTTTTTTTAATTCCCTCATTTGTCTGTTTTAGAAGTTATGACCTTTCCTGCCAGGACAACCTGTATGTGTGTATTATAATGGCTGGCTTGATGTGTAGGATGAGGAATAGTGATCATCATCATCATCATCATCATCATCATCATCATCATCCAAACCTCTTTACCCACCCAAGGATACAGTCGAGAGAGCAAGAAAAAATTGTAGGATGAGAAATCATCGTCTTCATCATCATCATCATGCAGACTTTTTTTCCTGCCTAAATATGGGGTAAGGTGGGATCCAGAGAGCAACAAGTACTTAGACACAAACAAGATACAGGTAAGATCATCATCATCACCACCTCTTTCCCTACCAAAGACTGGGATGAGGTGCATATATCCACACCACCACCACCATCATCATCATCATCATCATCATCATCATCATCATCATCATCATCATCCAGAATTTATTTTTTGACCTAAGAATAAAATAATAATTGATAATTAATAATCATGTGGTAGGTGGGGGCGCTCACCATCCACTCACTCGATGTAGTGTTGCTGTTGGGTGTCTGCCCTTTCCTCTCCTCCATCCTTCTGTCCTTCCTTCCTCTTCTGTCTTTCTTTCCTTCATTCTTTCCTTGTCCTTCTGCCTGCAGGTGACTTTACACTCCCTCTTCTGTCTTTCTTTCCTTCATTCTTTCCTTGTCCTTCTGCCTGCAGGTGTCTTTCTTTCCTTCATTCTTTCCTCTTCCTTCTGCCTGTGGGTGACTTTACACTCCTTCTTCTGTCTTTCTTTCCTTCATTCTTTCCTCCTCCTTCTGCCTGTGGGTGACTTTACACTCCCTCTTCTGTCTTTCTTTCCTTCATTCTTTCCTCTTCCTTCTGCCTGTGGGTGATTCTACACTGAGTGACAAGCCAAATGGTTTCCTGTACACCAGGAAACCATTTACTACACTGGGTGGTAACCATATAACCAAATTTTGGCACCTGGTGGTTTAGTGAGTAATTATTGCGCTCCAATCGGATTGAGCTGGTGAAGGTTTATATCCAAGGGGTGGTTGGGGTTTATTGCTCATGTAACGCCACTCAGGGATGAATGAGGCTGGTCACTCTCATCTTAAATGTCAGGACCAACTTGCCTAGCCCCAGGCTCCTACGCTCCTCATGGGGCAACATAGGATTAGATGATGAATGGATGGATTATTGCTACTGTATTATTATTGTTATCATTATTATTAGTAGTATTAGTATTATTAGTATTATGTGTGTTAGTATATATGTCTGCATATTGAACCACCTCTTCATCTGTCTCTGTGTACCTCTTCATACATGTGCCTATTCATCCATCTTTATACTAACCATTTATGCAGCTGTCTGTCTCTATACACAACTGTCTTTCTTACCATGTCTTTCCCACTGACTTTAACCTCCAGTCTTTTAAAAATGTGTCCAGGCATCTTAATATCAGCACATTGTTTACTCTCATGTTAACTGCCTGTAGAATCCATCAGGTGTATCATTAAGTAACACCAGTCTAGCAGCAAACTCTCATCCCTTTTCTGTTCAGCTCTCTAATGCAAGTGTTAACCCTCCCAGTCCTTTATGTATGCAACAGGTCAGCTCTGGAACTGTCTTCCTCTGTCTGTATTTCCTATTGCCTATGACCTCCGGTCTTTTATACACAGTGTGTTGAGGCATCTCGATATGAACGGATTTTGAATTTGGCTCTCTTTTGTTTTGTTTTTTTTATTTTTTTTTCTTGGAAGGAACGGTTTGTGGGCTCGTGGTCTTTGGTTCCTTGTTCATGCATTAAAAAAATGTCACACACACACACACACACACACACACACACACACAGGGAGAGAGGGTCCTTCCCACTCCTTGTTTATCAGCAATCTCTGTATAAATGATTGATGGTATGTGTGTATATGATGTCTATATGTTTATATGTGTATGTACAAATATGTATGTGTGGTTATGGTGTATGTATGTATTATTATAAGTGTATCTAACTTACCTATATTTGTGTGTGTGTGTGTGTGTGTGAGACCTCTCTTTATGTGTGGGTATAGTTTATGAAGCAAGTATGGTTGTTTGCTTGTGGAGTTTGTGTATGTGTATGTTTCTTTTCGACACTTTTTTAAAGGCTCCAACATGCTTGCATGTGTCAGCCTTGGTCACCTAATGGCGGCTCTCCACGCTGCACAATCCATTGCAGCCTCCCTGTTTAGTCCCTTAACCCTGAGGTCACACTTAATGACCTCGTCCCATGTCTTTCTTGCTCTACCCCTCATAACCCCACCCCCAGTATTAACACTTCTCACCCTCCTCACCCAATTATCTTCCCCCATCCTCTCCACATGTCCAAACCATCTCCATCTACCTCTCCTCATCACAACACCAATACACTCCAATCCCATCTCACCTCTCAACCCTTCCATCGTAAACCCAGCCCCTCCAGGCCTTGGACGCAGTTACGCACTGCACATCCAGCTAATCATTGTCATTTCTGTATGTCTGAGCCGGCGAATGTCTTCCTCCTTCACTGCCCAGGTCTCACTACCATACAGCATTACACTCCTAACGCATGCTGCATACAAAGACCCCTTAGCACATAGGGAGAGCCCTCTCAATGTCAGAAGAGGCAAGAGCTCCCTGAACTTCTTCCAACCACTTCTCACCCTAGCCACAGAGCTAGCTCCAGCCCCACCTCCAGCATACAACATGTCTCCCAAATAACAAAACTCTTCCACACACTCAAGAGATTCACCAGCAAGTTCAATCCTTTCACGTCTGACAATCTCCACCTGCTCACCCTGGCACGCCGTACACATAAAATCAGCATTATCTCGCAGTCTACTTCTGATACCATTACATCTCTTATGCACCCATTTATCACAAACACTGCATTATCTTGCAGTCTACCTCTAATACCACTACATCTCTTGTGCACCCATTTATCACAAACACCACACAAGATGGGATTACTTGCCATGCCCTTGTGGCAGACTGCACATGGCCACTCTCCCTTGTCTTTGACAGTACTGCCACCAACCCTAGATATCATCACTTTTGTTTTATCTGCATTTACCCTTAAGCCTTGTGCCCCATACCATCTCTCCATTTCCTAAACCTTTTCTCCACCTCCCTTTCATTCTCTGCAATCAACACCAAATCATCAGCATACAACATCTCCCACGGGAGTCCATTTCTAAAGTCACGTGAAAGGGCTTCAGGTACCATGATAAACAACATGGGACTCAAGACTGACCCCTGATGCACACCAACATTCACAGAAAACTCATCACTCAAATCTCCATTCACTCTCACCTGGGTGTGAGCACTCACATACATAGCCATAACCACCCTAACCAGCCACTCCTCCAAGCCAAGCTTTCTCATTGCCCACTTCACCACCTCTCTAGGGACTCTGTCAAAGGCCTTTTCCAAATCAACAAAAAATACAGATCCCTTCTCCTACAAATATATTTTTCCTGAAGCTGTCAATCAATGAATATGGCATCAGTGGTCCCCCTACCTGGCATAAACCCAAACTGCATCTCATCAATATTCACTCTTTCTCTAATCATACCTTCTAAAACTCTCTCCATTACCTTCATTATCTGATCTAAAAGCTTTTTACCTCTATAATTTCCTCTTTCCTGGGCATCACTCTTCCCTTTATGCACATTTACAATTACACTCTTCAGCCAATCATCTGGGATAACACACTCATAAATAACCATATTTATCAGGTCATTGACTAACTTCACCCCTATATCGCCTGAGGCCTTCAACATTTCGGCAGTCAACCCCGACACACCTGCTGCCTTCCCCACCTTCATCCTGCCTATTGCCTCACTCACAGTAGCAGCATCAATCAAAGGCCAAGGGCCAAACACTGGATCTGCTGGCTCCAAACCTTCCCTGTCCCAGTCAGACTCCTCATTCAACAACCGGTTATAATGCTCTCTCCATGCATCTTTAATATCCTCACTGTTCACCACTACCCTTCCTTCATCATTCTTCACACACTGCTCACCTATAATTTCCTGATTATCCCTCTTCATCTGCTTTGCCACCTTATATATCATATTTTTCCTTTCCTCATGATTTAGGTTATCAAGTAAAAGTCTCTGTGACTTAGACTTTTGCCCTGTATACCTCTCTTCTAGCCCTACGCTTGGCAGCCAAGTATTCCTCCTTGCTACCACCCTTCTTCCATTCCCGGAAAAGCCTTCTTTTCTCCTTAACTGCTGCTTTCTACACCCTCATCCCACCACCAAGTTACTGTATGTCTTGGTGGTCCTCTTGTCCAGCCGCATGTTACATCAGTAACTCTCAAGAGATTGTTCTTGAGGGCTCTGTACTGTTCATTAACGCCTCTGTCTACAGCTCCCTGTTCAGCCACCACTCTCCTCAACTCACTATAGAAGGCATCCCTTACTACTTGGTTTTTCAGCTTCCATATTTTCCTCCTAAGTACACAAGTCCTCTTTTTCATCACTCGTTCTTTAAGCACCATATCACAAGTCAATAGTTTGTGCTGCTGCACACTTTTCATTTTCGTTTTTAAAGGCTCCAACATGCTTGCATGTGTCGGCCTTGGTCACCTAATGGCGGCTCTCCACGCTGTACGATCCATTGCAGCCTCCCTGTTCAGTCCCTTAACCCTAAAGTCACACTTAATGACCTCGTCCCATGTCTTTCTCGGTCTACCCCTCATAACCCCACCCCCAGTATTAACACTTCTCGCCTTCCTCACCCAATTATCATCCCCCATCCTCTCCACATGTCCAAACCACCTCAATCTACCTCTCCTCATCACAACACCAATACACTCCAGTCCCATCCTACCTCTCAACTCTTCCATTGTAAACCCAGCCCCTCCAGGCCTTGGACGCAGGGACACACTGCACATCCACCTAATCATTGTCATTTCTGTATGTCTGAGCCGGCGAATGTCTTCCTCCTTCACTGCCCAGGTCTCACTGCCATACCGCATTACACATTTATGTGTACATATATATTGGTGTGGTTATGGTTTGTATGTGTGTACAGTAGACCCCCCCCCCACACACACACACACACACACACACCTTAAACAATGAACCAGAATGTGATAAATCCCTTATAATTACAATGACTAAAAAGTTGTACCTTTATTGATACGTGCTATATTTTTCCCCTCAACCAACTGATGGTTATGGTCGGGTACAAAGCCTCACACGCAGTACACAGTTGTTGTTTCACATATACAATCAGTCATGTACAAAACCAGTCCTTTGTTTGTTGCAAGACAGCCTTTGTACTGAGCCTTATCAGGTGTGTTGGTGTCAGTGATGCAACACTAGTGTGGTGGTGCAGGTCAACCAGCAAGTGAACTGCACTGAAGCCAAATTACTGCCAGTTAAGCTGAGTTGCACAATTGTTTTTATAACTGTTTTTGATGGTAAACAACAAGTGAAGGGAAATTACTGCCAGTTTACCTGAGATGTGACTTATTTTTTCACTGTTGAATAGGTGACCTGAGGCAAAAAACATATCCCCATTGAACCCATGTTTTAATTTACTCCATATTTGATACATCATTATGCAGTGGAAATTTCAAACATCCTTATAGTGAAGAGAGTGCTGTGTATAGTAATTGTGTGTGTGTGTGTGTGTGTGTGTGTGTGTGTTAATGCATGATAGTTGTGTACATGAAGGCTGTGAAAAATTGTGAATGACAAATTGAGAGAGACAGACAGACAGACAGAGACAGATAGAGAGAGAGAGAGAGAGAGAGAGCTCACCCAGTAAACATTCTCCTTTGGGGGGAAGCAGAATGGATGCTGGAGAGGTATATAAATGTATAGGTATCTTTTGAATGTGTGTCTGTCAACACCATGAATGTTTATGATGAGGATGCCTTTGAAATTTCCACTGCATAATGTTGTATCATATATGGAGTAAATTAAAACATGGGTTCAATGGGGAAATGTTTTTTGTCTATGGTCACCTATCCAACAGTGTATAAATAAATGACAACTCAGGTAAACTGGCAGTAATTGCTCTTCACTTGCTGTTTACCACCAAAAATACTTATAAAAACAAGTGTGCATCTCAGCTCAAGTGGCAGTAATTTGGCTTCAGTGCAGTTCACTTGCTGGTTGACCTGCACCACCACACTAGTGTTGCATCACTGACACCAACACACCTGATAAGGCTCAGTACAAAGGCCTTCTTGCAACAAACAAAGGACTGGTTTTGTACATGGCTGATTGTATATGTGACAATTACAACTGTGTACTGTGTGTGAGGCTTTGTACCTGACCATAACCATCAGTTGGTTTAAAGGAAAATTATATCATGTGTCAATAAGGGTATAACTTTTTAGTCACCTTAAGTATAAAGGATTTATCATATATCGGTTCACTGTATAAGGAGTGTGTGTGTGTGTGTGTGTGTGTGTGTGTGTGTGTGTGTGTGTGAGAGAGAGAGAGAGAGAGAGAGAGGGATGGCTTGAGTTGGGTAGAGAGCAGTGTGATAGTGGATGACAGGGTGACATGGAGGTGATTGATTTGTGATTACTTCTTACATGTTTGACATTAGATAGGTAGATAAACAGACAGATAGATAGATTGATAAATAAATAAATAGATGTGAGAACAATGCAGATTTGTAAGTTAAACTGTCCATGTAAGGTGAATTGTCTGTTTGTGTCACCCATCTGATCTTTGAAACACAGTGTGTCCAGGCATCTCAAAATGAATGCAACTTGAATTTGGCTCTGTTATTTTGCTATTATTTTTTCTTGGATGGAACAGTCTTCTTGGCTTCAGGTCTTTGGTTCCTTCTTCCTTGCATTAAAAACAATTCTGGCAGAGCTCTTCCACCCCTTTTATGTCTGGTTCTGTAATGGAAGAGTAAACTGATATTCCTAGTCCTTCATGTAATCAACAGTTCAGCTCTGGAACTCTCTTTCTCAGTCTATACTTCCTTCTGCCTATGTCCTCCAGTCTTTTAGATGCAGTGTGTCCTGGTATCTTGAAATGAATGCATCTGAAATTATTATTATTATTATTTTTTTTTTTTTTTATTCCTCTGGCCTTTGGTTCTTTCTTCTTTGCCCAGAATAATAAAAAATGAAGGGTAGGTGCAAGGCCATATCTCCAACTGGGGCATTCCAACCACTATACCACTAGGCATCCATCCATACATAATGGATTTAGACATTTATGCAGAAGTCCTTATGTATACTATAATTTGTCCACTGTAGCTTGGCCTAAAATTACCATCTTTCCATCTTTAAGGCTGAGTTGTAACACAGTGATGCTAGTCATGAAGAAGTGCTGTAGAAAGATTGTAGATCTGTAGTAAGCCTCATTCTACCGTCAGGCTCTGTGAAATGACCTGCAAAAGCACAAAAGTCTTGGCCAAGTTAAGGTTAAATGAATATAAATGACAAGATTTTAACATGTAGCCATATTTGTGTTGGTTGATATAAGTTCCATGTACACCCTTCATACAAAATACCAGAGCTCTCTGTGTGTACATTGCCAGCATGGAGAAAAGGTAATTCTGGCTCTCACTCTCCCTCTGACACACACAAACATGTAGATGTGTATGATATATAGGAGGACTACTGGGCCTTGGGAGCAGGCTGTGAAGCTATGCCCAGAGTTGAGCACATAAAATATATATATATATATATATATATATATATATATATATATATATATATATATATATAGCATTTACCCTTTCAGATATAGTACTCTTTATACAAACATCCCTGATCAGTGTATACTTTGCTAGCATGAGAAAAACATGATTCTGGCTATCACTTTCCCAGCCATGATTAAGTGCAGTTCTGTATGCATAATGATGTATTGCCTTCCCACAGTAATCTGCTCCATATGTACTTTCCCAGCATGGGGAAAGGGTTAATTTTGGCCATCACTCTCCTCCTGACACACACAAACATACCCAACAAACATTTCCACTTTCACAGACACTCTTAACCCATTATATACATTGCCAGCATGGGGAAGGGTTATCTCTGGCCACCACTCTCCTCCTGACACAGTCTTCATCAGTACAGCAATTCCACTGTCACATGCATCACTCTTCATAAGCACACCTCCTATACAGTCATACTTTGCCAGCTTGGGCTTTGGCATATCATTTTTGCTGTTGCTCTCCTTCCATGGATAAGGGACAGTACCATATTCTCATAGGTTAAGGAAGCTCCCTAACACCTCTTCCTAGGTGATTTAGTTTGCTGACTATTCCTTACTGTCCTCTGTGTCATTTTAATCAGTACCACCATACTCTGCATAAATAGCTTACAAATTGATATTAACCAGCCATATCCAAAAATAAATCACTGAGGAAGGGGTGTTAGGGAGCTTTCTTAACCCACAAGAATGCAGACTAAGGTGTGATCCTGTATGCATAATGGTATACAAACTAGCTGTGTATACCCAAAACATACACTTGCTATTGTATTTTTCATTATAAGAGAATCTATCCGTTATTTTGTTTATTGCATTGTATTTTATGATTACCATAGCTTAGAAATATTTAAACCTGTTATATATTGTTACTGATGAGGAGAGTGTACGTTAGTGAGGTGGAGGGGGTGAGAGGGAGGGGGAGGCCAAGGATGAGATGGAGGGATGGAGTGGAGAGGTATATGAGAGAGGGGGTGTGAGCTAGGAGCAAGGCAATGAAATGGCTGGGGTCAGGGCGACATGGGGGCGAATTGTTTGTGGCCACCCCTTACGGGATTAAGGCATCTGGCAATAGATAGATAGATATATTGTCACAGTATAGTAAACCAGTAGACCCTCAATTTAATGTACCTCAGTTGACCGGATATCAGATTTAACGGACATTACGAAGGCCACTTTCATCGGCTACAGTGAATAATGTCTGTTAAGTGGGACACAGTGGGTTGCAACACACAACTACCCTTTTTACTCCAGGCTGGCCTGAAATTACCCTCGCCTCATTGTGTTTGCTGAGTTGTAATAACAGACTAGAGTAATACTGTACTTGTCATGAAGAAGTGCTATGCCAGGGATGTGAAATAAGCTGCAAAAAGGTGAAATAATGGGCAAGTTGGTATGAAATGGGTATAGTTTATATTTTTAGTACTAGAATATGCTCTTATACTCATTTATTTTCAAATGTGCCTGAAATCCCACCTCAGAGTGGACCCTTGGATGTAACGGATAATTGGCTTTATCGGATCAGGCTTTCCCCCAATTAGCCTATTATAACCAGGGTCTGCTGTGTCATATCAGGCTTTGGTATATATGCAGATAGATCCAGTTGTAATAATGTAACAAACATCAGATGGATTTATTTAGCTTTGGATTGGGCAAATATTGGGCTGTCTGGACATTGCTACTCCTCACCCTGCCATTGTGTGGGAAAGGAGGTCTGGATAATGATGATGATGATGATGATGGAGGTATGGTTCTCAGTGGGGTATCTAGCTGTTGTTACCATATAAATAATTGGATCTAATCTCAATCTAAAATTGATGCCATATATCCTTTTAAGGAATCCCTGTATTGGTGTTGGCCATGGTGTAGCTGATATCTTGTGTGTACTGGAAGCTAAACCAAGGCCTTTATTCTCATCTGTCAAGGAAGCTCCCTAACAGCATTTCTTAAGTGATTTATTTCATGTATTACTCCTCACCATAGGTGTATGGTATGTAGGAGGACTGCTGGGCCTTGATAGCAGGCTGTGAAGCCTATGTCCAGAGTCGGACACATTAAAAAAAAAAAAAAAAAAAAAAAAAAAACGCTTTTCTGTGTTGCATAAATCCTTCTGATATTGCCATAGTCTGCATAAATGATGTACAAAAGGATATTAACCTCCCATATCCAAAATTAAATCACCGAGGAAGAGGTGTTAGGAAGCTTCTTTAATCGACAAGAATCCAAGCCTGTTTCAAAAATGACTTCACAACAGTTGCTGGAAAATATCAGGAGAAAATTTTGAGAAATGTAATAAGGTTTGTAATAATGTGAGTCTCAGCCTGGACTTTGACTCATGTACAGTCACTCAGGAGGAGGATCACTAAGTCCTGTTTTCACATTGGGTATGGAAGCTCCTTAACACCCTTTCCTTATTGATTTATTTTTGGATATGGCTAGTTAATATCCCTTTGTACTTTATCTGTGCCGAGTATGATGATGTTTGGAGGATTTACATCACACAGAATAGGACAGTAAGGTGTATTATGTAAAATAAATCACATAGGGTAAAGTGTTAGGGAGCTTCCTTAATCTGTGACAATATGGGTGTAAGTGGCTGTACTTGTGGCTTTTTTTTTCTTTTCTTTTTTCTTTTTTTTTTTTAATGCTAGAAAGAAGGAACCAAAGGCCACGAGCCCGCAATAACTGTTCCCTATAAGAGAGAAACAAAATACAAGAGAGAGCCAAATTCAAGATCCAATCATTTCGAGATCGTTTTTCCTGCCAAAGAGTAATGATTGTGTGGCTTATAACCAAGCTTGTCGCCACATTCATCTATATCTATCTATCTATAGCCCGACGCCCTAATCCCGCAAAGGGTGGCCGCAGACAAAACGCCTCCAAGTCACTCTGTCACCCACCATTTGACTACCCTCCCCCCAACTCACCTCATATACCTCTCAACTCCATCCCTCCACCTCATCCTCGGTCTGCCCCTCCCTCTCCCTCCCTCCACCTCATCCTCGGTCTGCCCCTCCCTCTCCCTCCCTCCACCTCACCTACATATACCCTCTTAGTCAGTCTTCCATTCTCCATTCTCTCCACATGTCCAAACCACCTCAGTGTATTTCTCCTAATCTTCTCAGCCACATCCACATCTACCCCACAACGTTCCTTCACTTCTTCATTCGTCAACCTGTCCCTCCATGTCACTCCACATGCTTCTCTCAAGTAACTCATTTCCACTGCTCTCACTCTTGACTTGTTCCCCTCTTGCAAGGTCCACGCCTCGCTTCCATACGTCAGGGTAGGGATCACAATACTATCATGCAGTGACTTCTAAACTTCCATACTCACCTCCCTATTTCTCATCACTGCTTTCAGTGTACCAACAACCTTTCTTCCCTGCTGTACCCTTTCACGTACTTCATCCCCCAAAGTTCCATCCTTACTCATCACACTACCCAAGTACTTGAATGCACTCACATTCTCCATATCCTCACCATCCAACCTCACTGCACACTCTGTGACTTCATTCCTCTCAAACACCATAACTTTACTTTTGTTTACATTAACTTTCAGCTTCCTCCTCCTACACACTGTCCCAAATTCATTCACAAAACCTTGCAACTCCCATTCTTCTTCACTCAACAATACTGTATCATTAGCAAACAGCAACACCGGAAGCTTCCAAATCTCACCCTCATTCATTAGGGCCAGCCCCACATCCACTGCCCTACCTTGCACCTCCTTTACAACCCCATCCATATATATATTAAACAGCCATGGAGACATCACACACCCCTGTTTCAGTCCCACATTGAGATCAAAGAACTCACTCAGCTCACCATCCGCACCGTAGCCCTAGCTCCCTCGTACATACTCTTCACAGCACTCAACAATTTCCCCTCCACTCCGTATATTCTTAATACCTTCCACATACCTTGCCTATCTATTCTGTCATAAGCTTTCTCCAAGTCCATGAAGGCAGCATACACTTTCCTTCCCTTCTCTAGATACTTCTCCACTAAACATCTTAGAACAAATATCTGATCTACACACCCTTTTCCCTTCCTAAATCCCCCTTGTTCTTCTCCAACCAGCTCCTCTGTCATATGCCTAACCCTATCTATGAGTATTCTACCATATATTTTACCAGTCACACTAAGAAAGCAAATACCCCTATGGTTATCACATACTTCCCTCTCCCCTTTTCCTTTGTACAAAGGAACAATTATACCTGATTTCCAGTCCTCTGGAACCCTTCCCTCTTCCCAAGCCAATCTACACAACTTCCATATCCACCCTACAACAATCTCACCCCCATACCTAAGCATTTCACCACACACTCCATCAATTCCTGGGGCCTTTCCCAGCTTAATCTTCTTCATCGCTTCCACTACTTCCGCCCTACTGATCTATTCCTCCCTCCTCTCATCTCTTCTTCTCCCAGCCATTCCCCAACCACTTATACTCACACTGCTCTCACTCTCTACATTCAGCAAATCCTCAAAGTGCTCCTTCCATCTCCTCAATTTCTCTCTCTTCTCCACCAACAATCTATTATTCCTATCTTTCACTCCCATATTATTTCCCCCCTCACACTGCCTTACTTTCTTTACCTCCTTCCAAAACAATTTCTTACTCTCCCTCCATTTCACACTTAGATTCCTCCCAAACTCTTCATCCACTTTCTTCTTACTCTCCTTCACCAGTCTCTTAACCTCCCTTCTCCTGCTCACATATACCTCTCTCTTCTCTCTCTCATCTTCTCCCCTACCTCTACTCGGCAACCATTCACCATATGCCTTCTTCTTTTGTTCCACAGCTCGTTTCACCTCATCATTCCACCATGCTGTCCCTTGCACACCCTTGCATCTCCTCCTCACTCCACAAACCGCCTCACACGCTGCGCCTATCTCTTCCGTGAATATCTTACATACGTCTTCCACCCCTTCCATCTGCTCTAGCTCATACCTTCCCAATCTTTCTTCCACTATGCTCTTATACTCTGTCATTTTCTCACTATCTTGCAATTTCTCCACTCTTCTCACAGGAGCTGCTTCCTTCTGTCTTCCCCTTCGTCTCCTCAACCACTTTCTTTGCAGCTTTACCTTGGCCATCACTAAGTGATGGTCCGAGACTCCATTCCCCCACCCTCTCCACACTCTTGCATCCAACACTTGTCTTCTCATTCGCTCATCCACACACACGTAGTCTATCATTGCCTTTCGTTCAACAAGTTCACCATCCATCCTCTTCATCACTCTCCATGTATACCGGTGGATCATCTTATGACGAAAGTAGGTGTTGGCTACTGCCAACCCCTTACAAGCACAGATGTCCACCAAAGCACTACCATTCCCATCTACTTCAGCTGGCACACCCCACTGACCAACCACTCCATCCAGTAGTAATAATAATAATAATAATAATAATAATAATAATAATAATAATGATAATAATAATCATGCCTTGGGATGTACCAGTATGCTGTGTTGACCCAGCTTTAATTTTATTGTATGGTAATTTCCACCAGACACAAATTTAATCCAGCTACAGGAAATTTCACAGATTTGAATACACTAAGGTCTGTCTCAGTTTATTGTATTCTAGTATTATTACTGCTGGCAGATGATTTTATAAACCTACAGTACTGTATTCATTATATTACAGTATAGCTTAAAATTGTACATATTTAGGGTTAGGTTGGCATTGTTTGTTATAGGTCTGTTATTTTGTTTTCAAGTATTCAAGGGTGTTTAAAAAGGTAATTGTATTGTATAGATGTATTATTACTGTACATCTTTTTATATTTCATTGTTTATACATATTTAGGGTTAGGTTGGCATTGTTTTATATTGGTATGTTAATTTGTTTTAAGGTATTCATGGGTGTTTAAAAAGGTAATTGTATAGATGTATTATTACTGTACGTCTTTTTGTATGTCATTGTTTTCAAGTTGTATTGTGTTGGCGGCAGACAGTGGCTCGTATCCTTGTAGGTTCAGGAAGCACCCTAGCACCTTTTCCTAATGAACTTACTTTGCATATTACACCATATTGGCCCCCTTCTGTGTTACATAATTCCTTCCAGTATCACCATACTCTACATAAATAGCATACAAAAGGATATTAACCAACCAAAAATAAATTGCTAGGGAAGAGGTGCTAGGGAGCTTCCTTACCCAACAAGAAGTGAGCCAGTGTTAATCCATTGCACCTTATTTTTTTATGAAGTTGATTAGAGATTATGTTAAGGGTATTTACTGGTATATGTTTGTTTGTGCACAAGGTATCTCAAAATGTTGTTATTGGCTGTCAGTGAAATCTGGTGGATAGGTGGGCAATGGGCCAAGAAAGAGGTGATTGGATTTTGAGATATTTGTTTTGGTGGAGGTGTGCACCCTCTGAGATTGTGTGACAGGGCAGACTATGACTAGAGAATTAATTTACTATGGGAGATGGTAAAAGTATTAATCTGGCAGGAAAGAGGAACTACTGAAGTAACTCATAAATGTTGTTGGTATTGGCAGAGGTATGCACTCTCTGAGGACTTATTTCAGTCTTGTGTACATCCAGATCCTAGTTATGAAAAAGACGTAATCATAGTAAAAGGGTTAATACTGTCACCATTAACCCTCTGTTGGTCAGTATAACTCTAGTGTTCTATTCCAGTTCACAATGTGCTGTTATATTCAGGTCAGTGGGAGTCACAGCAGCCAGTGTGGGGGCAGCAAGCATTAACATTTTCAGGATGACCACACACCTAATTTTCTCTTGACACTTAATGCTAGGTGGTTGTTTTCTTTTTTTTGGGGGGGTGGAGGGTTGGGGGGATCATAGGATAACTGTAGTATTCTTTTGCTTTTCTTTTCTTTTCTTTTAAGTACTGTAAAACTATAAGAGCATCAGTGTGTTGATTCTCATATTGTCACCATTATCCTTCTCATGGTCAGAGCAAAGCATTTTACTGAGGTGAGAGTGAGCCATAGGAGCCTAAATGTTAATAGTGCATAGTTCTTTGCCATTTAGGGTAATCTGATATTTATTAACGTGTGTGTGTGTGTGTTATATGTGTACGTGTGTTGAAAAGGGATTGAAGTACCTTGGAGTGCTTTACCCTTGTGGAGAAACTGGAGAGAGACTGACTGACTAAGAGAGTGTGTGTGAGTGAGGTGAGGGAGAGACTGGAGATGGAGGGGTAGGGTGGAGGATTTGAAATTGAGAGACTAAGATAGTGTATATGAGTGAGGTGGAGAGGAGGACCAAGGATTAAATGGAGGGATGGGTGGTGTGGAGATAGTGGGGAACAAGAGACTGACTAGGAGAGTTTATGTGAGTAGGTGGAGGGAGACTGAGGATAAGATGGAAGAATGGCATGGAGAAGTATATAAGTGAGGCTGGTGAAGGATAGAGTGACAGAGAGGTGATTTGTTTGTGGCCACCCTTTTCGTAGTATATCCCACATGAAGCTAGTTTGTTTCCACCCGATTGAGGTAGGAATGAGTCTCCTTGGTTACTAGACTCCAATATAGGTACACTTGGCTGGTAACTGAGGTGAAATTAGCTAGAGATCTTTGTCAGATTAGAACAGACACACGATAAGCATTTTGTGGGTCAGGTTAGGTTAGGTTAATCTGAGTTTTCTAAGGGTAGATTAAGAGAGTTAGGTTTGGTAACACTGATATGAATTAGGTTAGGGGAGGTTAGGCCTATGTGAATGAGATTTGGTAAGGAATTAGTGTTAGGTTTATCAAAGTTAGATCATGTTCAATTAAAGTATGTTAGGTTTGGTTAGTCTGAAATAGGATTAGGTTAGGTTAATCAGTGTTAGATGTGGTTATGTTTGGTCTGTAAGATTAGATTAGTATATGAGATTAGGTCATGTCCTACTCCAGTTTGTTCATCCTTGCACCAAACTTTTTTTTTTTTTTTTTTTAGTGGAAGGGGTGGTTGGGGTTTATTGCTCACATAATGCCACTCAGGGATGAGTGAGGTTGGTCACTCTCATCTTAAATGTCAGGACCAACTGCCTAGCCCTGGGCTCCTATGCTCCTCATGGGGCAATGTAGGATTGGATGATGGATGGATGGATGGAAATTTCTTAGGGAATGAGTTATGCTGCTGGCTAAAGTTGCCCTTTTCCCAGAGCCTGCCATCCTTCTCTTGGGGGATAGAAAGGAAGTTGAGGGATTTTTGTATAATGCGGTAGCTGTGGTGCTTGGCTGTATCAGTGCCACTGTGCCTCTCCATCTTTATAAAGCCTTCTGAATTGAAATTATGGAAAAGAGATATAGGCTTGCTCCATTTTAATTTATTTTAGCCTTTGACAAACAATATAGTGTGTGAATGAGAAATGGGCGTGGAAGAAGCTGAGAGACAGAAGGGAGAGTTATATGTTGACAGGAAGAGAGAGGTGAAAAGATTAGTGGAGAAGGGAGAAGAAGTGAGCAGATAGAGAGAACACTTTAAGGAATTGTTGAACATAGAGAATGAAAGTAATGCGAGTATAAGTGGCTGGGGAATGGCTGGGAGAAGGAGGGAGGTGAGAAGACAGGAAGAAATCAGTAGGATAGAAGTTGTGGAAGCAATGAAAAAAGTTAAAATGGGGAAAACCCCAGGAATTGATGGAGTGTGTGGTGAAATGCTGAAGCATGGGGGAGAGATAGTAGTAGAATGGATGTGGAAGATGTGCAGATTGGCCTGGGAGGAAAGTAGAGTCCTGGAGGATTGGAAGTCAGGTATAATTATTCCCTTGTACAAAGGAAAAGGGGAAAAAGAAGTGTGTGGTCATCACAGGGGCATTTGTCTTCATAGTGTAATAGGAAAAGTATATGGTAGGATACTTATTATCAGAGCTAGGGAAATAATAGAGGAATTACCAGAGTTGGAGAAATACAGGGAAGCTTTAGGAAGGGAAGAGGTTGTGTAGATCAGATGTTCATTCTTAGGTCTTTAGTGGAAAAGTTTCTAGAGAAGGAAAAGAAGTTGTATGTGGTTTTCATGGATTTGGAGAAAGCATATGACAGGGTGGATAGACAAGGAATGTGAAAAGTATTAAGAATGTATGGAGTAAATTGGAAGTTGTTGAATGATGTGAAGAGTATGTATGAGCGTGCTAAGGCTGCAGTGCGTGTTCATAGTGAAGTGAGTGAATTTTTCTGTTTGAAGGTTGGATTGAAACAGCGTTGTGTCATGTCTCCATGGTTGTTCGGTCTGTATATGGATGGGGTTATAAAAGAGATACAAGGTAGGGTAGTGGATGTTTGAGTGGCCCTAATGAGAGAGGGTAGTGTTTGGAAACTTCCTGTACTGTTGTTTGCAGATGATACTATGTTGTTAAATGAAGGAAAAGGGGAGCTGCAAGGCATGGTGGATGAGTTTGGGAGAGTGTATAAGAAACTGAATCTAAAGGTGAATGTAGGGAAGAGTAAAGTTATGGTCTACGAGAGAAATGAAGTCAGTGAATGTACAGTGAGGTTGGATGAGGAGGAAATGGAAAATGTAAGTGCATTTAATTACTTGGGTAGTATGATGAGTAAGGATGGAAGTTTAGAGGGTGAAGTGCTTGAAAGGGTACAACTAAGGAAGAAAGGTTGCTGGTTGCTTGAAAACAGTGATAAGAAACAGGGAAGTGAGCATGGAAGTGAAAAAGTTACTGCATGAAAGTATTGTGATACCAACTCTAACATATGGAAGTGAAGCTTGGACCTTGTTGGAGGGACACAGGTCAAGAGTGAGAGCTGTGGAAATGAGTTATTTGAGAGGAACTTGTAGAGTCACATGGACAGACAGACTGACAAATGAGGATATAAAAGAGCATTGTGGTGTGGATGTGGATGTGAAAGGAAGCGATAGGAGAAACACACTGAGGTGGTTTGGCCATGTGGAGAGGATGGAGAGCGAGAGACTAATGAGGAGAGTGTATGTGATTGAGGTGGAGGGGGGGAGAGGGAGCGGGAGGCCAAGGATGAGATGGAGCGTTGCAATGGAGATGTATATGAGAGAGGGGGGTGTGAGCTGGGAGCAGGGCAGTGAAATGGTGGGGGACAGGGCGACACGGAGGCGATTTGTTTGTGGCCACCTCTTACAGGATTAAGGCATCTGGCAATAGATAGATAAATAGATATTTTTATTATTCTTCAAGGAAGAAGGAACCAATGGCCAGGAGCCTGCAGATTGTTCCCTCCAAGAAAAAACAAAAACAAGATAACAGCCAAACTCAAGAGCTGATCATTTTGACATTATGGTAGACAGTGCCTCAGCAGGGTCATCTGAGGTAAAAGCCTATCATAAATTAATGAATATGCCTGCTAATCACCCCTTCCGCAGTGTCACTATCATCTTCGTCGAACTGGTGATATACCATTCTCAGTTTCATAATGCATGCACTGCTACACTCACTTCTTTTTTTTTGTGGGGGGGGGTTTACGCCGTGTCCCAATTTTTTTTCATTAAGGGTTAAGACGTTGTCCCTGGGTAGAGGACTTTGGTTTGGAGCTTGTAGCACTTTATAACTGGATGCCCGTCCTGATGTCTACCGATGACCCTTGGGTGGACTTGAACCTCCTCCTCTTCCATCAGAGCGGAGCGCTGTAACCCACAGAGCCACAGCAGCATTGATGGGGTTAATATTATGGCAGTACTAGGATACATACTGGATATAATTTGCATGTGTTGTTCATGGGCTGTTGTATAAACTGAACAGTTAGGCTGATGTACTTTGTTGTCAGTTCATTCTTAAAATGCTAATGGTGGTTGTCATTGTATCATTGTGTGTAAGAAAATCATAAGGTGATAACCTTAGACAGACAAATAGCACTTTGAATTTTATATTATCTAGTGGATAATGCCTTGCTGTATTGAGAACTTCCTTCAAGCATTGTGTCCTTTGCTATGAATTATTTGTCATACAAGACATGAAGGTATGGGAATTATCTATGGAGAGAGAGAGTTAGAGATGGGGGGGAGGATGGAGGGATGGACAGATTGGGGGGGGGGGGCGAGGAATCAGGTGTACCACCTTTTACTTCATATTCACGGCATCTGTGCCAGTGATGGTTGCAAAGAGTGTTGAAGCATGGAGTGCCAGGAATTATTGTAGTGGGTGTACAGTAATAGGAGATTTGGCTCTCGGATGGACCCCTCACCCAGGGTGCTCAGTGCAATCTCCTGGAGGCATCTTGTCAGGGCCTGTTTTTTTGGTTAATGGAGAGCATTGTTAGTGAAGGTTTTATTGGGGATAATTTCTAATTCCACTGTAAGAAGGGATTGGGAGGGGGTTGAGGCACATTAATATAATTGGGCAGCTCCACTGCATGGTCATACTGAAACAGCCACATGAAGGTGTCCCTCTCCAGTGCCTCAAAGCCTTGTAAAACAAAATCACACAAAGCATTGTTAATGAATATGTTCTTGGAGATCATTTGTATCTCCATAGAATGAGATCTTAGCTAAATAATAACCATATAGTCTAATAGCCACAACAAAATTAATTATTATAAAAGTGTATTGTTAGTGATACTATTTAATGTTGTATATTATAGCATATATCCACAGTCCCCCCCTGTGGTATCAATATTGCATTCAGTAGTAATAACACATTTTGCCCAAGGATGTTTTATTTTATTTTGTTATGGCTTCTGGCTGCAGGTTTCTTTGAATGTGAACACAGTGGACTTCAGGCTGAAATTGTCACTGTTGCACCATCCACTATCCTTCTTTTGGGCAAATAGGGAGGGAGTTAAGGGATGTTTGTATAGCTAGGCAATGGAGCCACCTGTTTATATCAGTGCCACCACCTGAAAGCATCTCTTTCCAACACATTAAGCTATCCTGGCTTTCTCCCAACATTTATTTACATTGTAGGAAACCCATCTGCAGTAGCTGCAGGATTTATTTTTTCCTTGGTTGTTATATTAGCTTAAATTTTGTATAAAAGAAAATAGCAAAAAGTTGGAAGCCTGCAAAATATGTCCCTCCAAGGAAAATTTTTAGTTAGAACCGGACTCAAGATATGTTCATTTTAAAATGTCAGGACACATTGTATAAAAAAAAGAAAACGGGAGACAGTCAGAGGGAAATACATGGAAAGGAAGACAGCTGCAGATTTGACATTTGACATACATGAAAGACTGAGAATATCAGTTAACTATTGCAGCAGAGAGTTTAAGAAAAGGGGTTAGGTTAGGTGAAGCAAGGTTAGGGTAGGTGAGATGGTTAAGTTGTGTTAAAGTAGGTTAGTTTTATGTTAAGCAAAGTTAGATAAAGATGGGTTAGGTCAAGCAGAGTTAATTAGGTTAGGTTAATTCTGTTATGTAAGGTATTATATTTGGTCAGTTGGAGTAAAGTTAGGTCCTTTCAGTATATTATTCCTACCACTTGGCAATTTTTAGTGTAGTGGAGACACCTCTTAGTTGTTACTGTTGTTGCTTCCCAAATTTGCCCGGTCAGCAGACCCATTGACAACAAATAAGTAGTTCTGTGGGGCCTTCCTACAGGCACAATACAGTACAAACACCGTGTAGGGATCTGCTGCCTCCTTGTCATATGTAGTGCTTCACCAGGGTTGGACCAGGGTCCTTCCCATGGTGAGGTGCAGGGAAATATGAGGAGATTTGACTGCTGGGTGGATGCTGCATCTGCTCCACGTGTAGGCTTCTTGTCAGCAGCACACACCTCAGAGTAAAAGGTTTAATAGTGATTGTACAGTATATAACTCCTTCACTGCAAGAAGTCTCTGTCTGTTTATAATTTTATCATCCATATTTTCTTGTCCCATCAGGAGCTAGACTATTCAGTCCTCATTTTTAACCCATCAATGCCAATGGTCCTGAATAGAGCCATTTTCAAAAGTTGATTAAGGGAGGGAACTGCAGAGTTACACCTAAGAGTTCTATGAGTACGAGACAGTAGGTGTAGGGTGTTACAGTGAGTGACTAATCTTTTCCCCTTAGTAACGTTATGTGAAATATAAACCCAACCCATCCCTTGGTTTCAGCACTAACAGGCCAAATCCAGTTTCATTTTGTTTCATGTATCAAGGCTCCTACATCTTTGACAGGCCTCAGCACTACTTCATCTCTAGCAGCCTCTCTGTTCAGTTCCTTAAATGTGAGGTCACACTGTATGACCTCAGCCTATGTCAGTCAGAGCATATTAACCCACTAAACCTCCAGGCATCCATTTGTTGGCTTTACAGTAAATATAGACTGAATTCAGGCAGATAAACTCATGAGGCATTATCCAAAGTAAAATACAACAAACATTACACTTAAGAGAGGGAGTATTAATGTTAAATGCAAAATAATGCTTGTAATAATATACTACAGTCCCCCCCTGTGGTATTAATAGGTTAAAAATAGTACTTGTGTCCCTCTAATGTCTTATTGTATTTTGTTGTGGGTAACACCAAGGGATTTTATTTGCCATGAAAGACACCATAAACCAATTAGTGTGGGGGTGTGGATAGAGTGATTTTGTTGCCATCACTGACATAGTTCCATTCTATATAGATGCCTTGTGGTGAGGGGGCTGTGAGTGGGCAGTGGTTCCAGCCAACACCAACCAATAATTCATTTCAGTACTGTATAAACACATTGTGGGGAACAGGTTATGAATGGGCAGTGGTTCTGACTGGTTATAACAGTGCCACCACATGAAGGTTCTGCAGAACCTACAGTACCTCTTTCTCCCATCAGATAATTAATTCAGCTTTGTAGAGACAGCTTGTGGTGAAGGGGTTGCATTGCCTAGGGACAATCTTAAAATATTATATTCATATCATTTATAAAGGCTCCAACATGCTTGCATGCATCAGCCTTGGTCACTAAATGGCTTCTCTGCACACTGCTTGATCTCTGGCAGCCTCCCTATTCAGTCCCTTGTTTTAACGATACAAGATGACAGTACCCATTAAACTGTTTAATTTGCTCAGGATAATTATAACATCTTACCATTCTCATATTGCCCACTGGAGTATAGGGGCCCACACCTAGGCTACTGTATATTAGTCCACAGCATATAAGAGTAGGGCACCAGCCTGTTTCCATAGTTACATTTTGCTGGATAGGGAAATCTTTGGTTGTCTTTAGACCCTTTCAGACAGAGGTATGAGGGTAGATGACCAGCTACTTCCCTTGGTGGCATTACATGAGCTTTAATCCACCAGTGCCATTTTACCACCTTTGAAATGTAGGGGCCCATGGCTAGGCTACCAAGTCCACAACATTTAAGGATAATATACTGACCTATGCCCCTGGTAGCATTTGACATTATAGGACTGCCTCAGGTCACATCATCAGTCATAGCACACACACCACACTGCATTCCAGCACCAGAACTCTGCCAGTAGGTTAGTGGTACAGTGTTTTGTTTTGTTGTGCTAAAACATAAACATCAGAACCCAGGACACAGTTTGTGGCCCTTGTTCTAAGAAGCATTATGAGCCCTTGAAATGGCGGGGGACAGGGCGACTTGGAGGCGATTTGTTTGTGGCCACCCCAAACGGGACTGAGGCGTCTGGCAATAGATAGATAGATAGATAGACTATTCGCTCATACTCTCAGTAACCCCAACCCATCCTTGGTAAAATAATAATAATTGTATTATATATATTGATTATAAAGGCTCCATTGTGATTGCATGCATCAGCCTTAGTCACCTAATAGTGGCTTTCCATGCTGCTCAGTCTCTGGCAGCCTCTCTATTCAGCTCCTTAATCATAATACAGTAATAATAATAATAATTCTGATGATACATCTATTCATTGTTTCAAAATGTGATCAGACTTGTTAGATATAGATTATGTAATACTGAAGAATGTTCACCGCATATTACTGTAATTTGCTACTGGCCTGCTCCCCCTCCCTTGATCCCTGGTGTATTGTTGCCATTAACACCCTCGTCTCCTGCGACCTGATAGACAGTAGGTGAGGCAGGTGAGGTTATGGTAAGAGTCAAGTAGGTTTAGATGAGGTACAGTAAGATGAGGTAAGGTTAAAGTTAGGTTAATCTAATTTTAAGGTAGGTGAAGCTTGGATAAGTTAGGTTTGATTAGGGTCTATTTGGTTAGACTAAATTTTAAAGCATGTTAAGCATGGATAAGTTTGATAAGGTTAAATTTGGTTGAGGTAAATAATGGAAGAAATTACCATCAGAGTGAAAATGTTGTGAGAAGATGAAGTATACTGATCGCTATGTGAGGAGGGTATGATGCAGGATGATATGGTATTGTATGGAAGAAAGGCATCACAAAAAAAAAAGACACAGAGCATATAACAGATCAGTGACTGGTGGTAGTAGTAGTAGTGGTAGTTGCTGGTGTTGTTGCTTAACCCTGGTCTGTCTGATCGAGCATACCCTCAATCACAGTCAAACAGCTGCCCCTGTCAGATTGTCCCAGAGGTTTCCAGTGCCTTTGATGTTTGTGTGTTTATGTGCCATGTGCCTTTGCAGTCTATCTATCTGTATCTAGTGCCAGACACCTGAATCCCATACGAGGTGGCCACAAACAAATTGCCTCCATGTCACCTTGTCCCCCTCCATTACACTGCCCTGCTCCCAGCTCACACACCCCTTTCTCATTATGTCATGTGGGACTAATTTCCGAAGAGGGCACTTGATGTGAACTAGGTGTGGGTGGTGTCCTCAAAAAGCCAAGATAGAGGAACTTATCTGTGTTTAATGGTACCTCTGATGGGTGGATGTTTGGGGGTATAATACAGTGTTCTGACCAGGGTGTTTATTAACCCTGCATGTGAAGTGAATCTATAGGTGTTTATTCATTGTTTGTGTATGATTGTCTGGGGGTAGGATGTCATTGAAGAGGACTTGGCAATGTGTGTGTGTGGATGATTTTTATGTGACAGATTATTGTGTGGTTCTGTTACATAGAATTGTGTGCCTCTCATATCAAGATACTCCTTATCAGTGAGGAATTTACCTGCAGAATATAAGTGAGCAGTGGTGGTGGTATTGGTGCAGCCAGTGATGATATGGACATGGTTGTGTATGGTGTGCAAGTGTACAGGGTTTTGTAGTGCATTTTAGACAGGGTGGTGGGTTTAGATAGAGGGATTTAACAAGGTAGTGTAGTATATGATGGAGGATGGTGTGTTGTGGAAGGAGAGGGTGTTACTGAATGGAGACAGATGCACAGACTTGCTTTTGTTATACCAATCCCTTATATCAACCAATATAAACACACTCAGGCTGATATAACAAAGTAGTCTGTCCATCTATCTATTGCCAGATGCCTTAATCTCATAAGGGGTGGCCACAAACAAATTGCCTCCATGCCGCCCTGTCCCCCGCCATTTCACTGCCCTGCTTCCAGCTCACACCCCCTTCTCTCATATACCTCTCCACTCCATCCCTCTATCTCATCCTTGGCCTCCCCCTCCCTCTCCCCTCCCCCTGCTCACTCACATACACTCTCCTCATCAGTCTCTCACTCTCACAAAGTAGTGTAGTATATAATGTTGAATGGGTTGTCACTGAGTAGGGACAGGAACGACTGGAGGTTCTATTATGACCGACATATCCTTTATAAAGACAGGAACTGGATAGGTATTTAATATTCTCCTCTGACTCCTATCTAATTTTAGCTGGAATAAAATACTAGAGTTGTCCTGAGCATGAGAGTTATTAGTGACATTATTATTTCATCTGATGGCACTGGGTCACTTGTAACTTGGACTCATATCTCACTGGTTATGGAAGCTTCCTAACACCTCTTCCTTAGCAGTTTATTTTTGGATATGGGTGGTTAATATCCTTTTGTTCATTTTTTCTGCAGTTTGGTAATAGTGGAAGGATTTTTGTTACACAGAAAAGGACAGCAAGGTGTATTAAACAAAATAAATCACTTAGGAAAAGGTGTTAGGGAGCTTTATGCAGAGTATGGTGATATTGGGAGGATTTATTTAACAAAGAAGAGGACAGTAAGGTGTAATAAGCAAAATAAATCACTCAGGAAAAGGTGTTAGGGAGCTTTATGCAGTGTATGGTGATATTGGAACGATTTATGTAACACAGAAGAGGACAGTAAGGTGTAATAAACAAAGTAAATCACTTAGGAAAAGGTGATAGGGAGCTTTATGCAGTGTATGGTGATATTAGAAGGATTTTTGTGACACAGCAGAGGACAGTAAGGTTTTAATAACAAAATAAATCACTTAAGAAAAGGTGTTAGGGAGCTTTATGCAGAGTATGGTAATATTGGAAGGATTTATTTAACAAAGAAGAGTACAGTAAGGTGTCATAAGCAAAATAAATCACTGAGGCAAAGGTGTTAGGGAGCTTTATGTAGAGTATGATGATATTGGAAGGATTTGTGTAACACTGAAGAGGACAGTAAGGTGTAATAAACAAAATAAATCACTAAGGAAGAGGTGTTAGGGAGCTTTATGCAGAGTATGGTGATATTGGAAGGATTTATTTAACAAAGAAGAGCACAGTAAGGTGTAATAAGCAAAATAAATCACTTAGGAAAAGGTGTTAGGGAGCTTTATGTAGAGTATGATGATATTGGAAGGATTTGTGTAACACTGAAGAGGACAGTAAGGTGTAATAAAATAAATCACTAAGGAAGATGTGTTGGGGAGCTTTATGCAAAGTATGGTGATATTGGAAGGATCTATGTAACAAAGAAGAGGACAGTAAGGTGTAATGAGCAAAATAAAGCACTTAGGAAAAGGTGTTAGGGAGCTTCATGCAAAGTATGGTGATATTGGATGGATCTTTGTAACACAGAAGAGGACAGTAAGGTGTAATAAACAAAATAAATCACTTAGGCAAAGGTGTTAAGGAGCTTCATGCAGTGTATGGTGATACTGGAAGGATTTATATAACAGAACAGGACAGTAAGGTGTAATAAACATAATAAATCACTTAGGCAAAGGTGTTAAGGAGCTTTATGCAGAGTATGGTGATATTGGAAGGATATATGTAACAGAACAGGACAGTAAGGTGTAACAAACAAAATAAATCACTTTGGCAAAGGTGTTAGGAACTTCCTTCACTGATGAGCATACCAGCCTTGAACACAGTGAAATTTGATGAGCTTACACAGAGGCAGGAATGAGTCTGCTTGGTTACTAGTCAAATGAACCCTCCAGTCTTATTATACTTGGCATTAAACTGAGCTAAATGGAGTTAATATATATCAGATAAAAACAGACTGACAGAATGAAATGATTGTGCAAATTGGGTATGATATTAGTGAACAGTAGGGTAAGAAGTATGAGGTAGGAATGAGTCTCCTTGGTTACTAGTCAAATGAACACTCCAGTGTGATTATACTTGGCATTAAACTGAGCTAAATATTAATATATGTCAGATAAAAACAGACTGACAGAATGAAATGATGGTGATGTAAAATTGGCTGTGATATTAGTGAACAGAAGAGTAAGGAGCTGTGCCAAGGGAAGGGAAGAAGTTAAATAAGTTGTAGGAATGAGTCTCCTTGGTTACTAGTCAAAATTATCATCCATAGTATATATCTGAGGAAAATAGATGACTCACAATTTGAATACTGTACTTACTCATGGTTGTATGAAATTTGGTAAGTCGTAGGAATGAGTCTCCTTGGTTACTAGTCAAAATTACCATTCTGACTACATTTGGCCATGAACTTTAATACTTATGGTTGTGTGCAATTTGATAAGTCTTGGGTGTGAAGTAGGAGTGAGTCTCCTTGGTTACTAGTCAAAATTATCATCCATTCTGACTACATTTGTCCATTAACTTGAATACTTACTTACAGTTGTGTGAATTTAATTAATCTTGGGTGTGAAGTAAGAGTGAGTCTCCTTGGTTACTAGTCAAAATAATCATGAATTCTGGCTACGTTTGGCCTTGAACTGAGCTGAAAGTGGTTAGGGATCTTTGTCAGGTGAATTTGAACAAACTATAGTCTTGCAGTAATTGAACATTTACTCATTAGAAGGTATATTTTCTGCTGTATTTCATTTATCATCATCATCATCATCATCATCGTCATTGTCATCAACGTCACATCATCATCATCTTCAAGTTTTTATAAAGTGAAGGGAACAGCCAAGTAGGGTAGGGATTAATGACAGCTGTAATTGAACATTTGCTCATTAGAAGGTATATTTTCTGCTGTACTTCATTTATCATCATCATCATTATCATCGTCATCATTGTCGTCATCATCATCGTCGTCATCATCATCATCATCATCATCATCATCATTTTTTAATAAAGTGAAGGGAACAGCCAAGTAGGGTAGGGGTTAATGACAGCTGTATCAAACCCCTCAATGTACGATGGCCTCATGATCACTGAATAAAGTCATATGAAGGTAGCATAAAGAAAATACAATACAGTTTTAGGTTGAGATTAATGTAAAGATGGTGGTGGTGGTGGTGATTGGTGTGATGGTGGTGGTGGTGGTGGTGGTGGTGACAGTGATGATGATGATGATGATAACTTTACTCCACTTTCATATGCTGCTTTAGCCCAAGGATGTATATTATATTATTTTTACTACATGATTTTATTCAGGCAAAATGAACATTGCATTTAGTAAAAGGTTAATAAAGGCTGTATCCAACCACCTCACAGTTGGAAAAGTCACTTCAGAGCTGAATAAAATGATGTGGATATAACAAGAATAAAATACATGGTAGAAAATCCTCCAGCCACCTCTGGAACCTGAAATAAAAATCACAAAAATAGTTACAGCTGCATTGGTACCTATAAAGCTGATATGCCGGTTTCCCACATAAGATATGAGTTGTGTGCAGAAAGTGTTTATGAAACTAAATAGGGAGGCCGCCAGAGATCGAGCAGCATGCAGAGCTGCAGGTAGGTGACCAAGGCCGTTGCATGCCTGCATGTTGGAGAATTTATAAACGATACGATATGATCCATGACTTGTGATACTGTATAATATTACTGAAATCAAAATATAATACTTTAATGCATATATTTACATTTTTTCATGATCTGTCGTGGATTAAAATATCACTTCTCTTTATAATATGCCACATTCTGTATGTTAGTGTAAGTAAACCATTCACTGAACTGTATGAGTTTTTATTCAGACACTTCTTGTACTTTACAGTACTTGTATATGTAAGTTTTGCTTTATTCTGCCCTGAAAAATGGCTGAAAATCTTTAATAAAAATCTGTGTGTACTTTTTATTACTCATCTCCTCCTGATGATAGGTGAGGGCACCCATCATCCACTCACTCATTGTAGTGCTGCCTTTAGGTGATTGTACTCTGAGTGGCAAGCTAAATGGTTTCCTATAACCCAGGAACCATTTACAGTACTGGATAGTAGCCATATAACCAAATACACAAAGAGGATGATTTGCAGCTTACTATGGTGCCCCTGTTAGCTGGGTGGAGAGACTTAAATACAGCGTCCATCCAGAAACCAAACCTACACAGCACTGCACCACAGTAAGATGTGGGGAAGTGTGTTTACCACAAGGACTGAACAGAACAGGGTTACTTTGCTTCTACTGGTGTACTGCTACTATCTGTCTCCCTGTTTCCTATTTCCCTCTGCTTCCTATCTCAAAAATCCACTTTAACTGACCTCCTAAACCCTGCCTTTGTTTCGGTATCCCATCCCTCGGCCTCATTCCTATCTCAGTGTCAGGTCTGTGTTCAGCATACTTATTCCGATCCCTTCCCACAATATGAAGGTGTTCCCCAAGGCAGTGTTCTTAGCACTACTCCCTTTTTATTGGCAATTAATGGGATTGTTTCTTGACTCCCAGTTGGTGTTCGCTCTTCTTTATATGTGGATGACTTTGCAATATATGCCTCAAATTCTGACGTCTCTGTCCATGATGCTCTTATTCAACGTGAGGTTTCTGCTGCCTCAAAGTGGGCTACTACCCATGGTTCCGATTCTTTCCTCTCAAGTCTCATGCTTTCACTTTTACCCACTATCATCTTATTCCTCAACTGCCTCTTTTTCCTTATGGCACTCCTTTGCCAAACAAAACCTCAGCTTCCTTTTTGAGCCTTATTTTTTACTCTCATCTTACTTGGAAGGACCATATCGCCTCCTTAAAAATTTCAGCTTTCCTGCGCCTCCACCTCCTACAAACTTTGTCTCGCGTATCGTGGGGTGCCGATCGAGCTACTCTCCATCACTTCCATACTGTTCCTTTTCTCTCCAGACATGATTGTGGTTGTCAGGTTTATTCTTCCTCCTCAGATACTGTCCTCCAACAACTTGTTTCCGTGCATCATCACGGTTTGCGTCTGGTTATTGGCTCTTTTAAATCATCCCCAGTTGAAAGTCTGTGCTGAATCAGGAGTTCCTTCACTTTACCGCTGCTGTGCTTCGCTTTCTCTTCGTACCTATGCTAAGTTGCACTGCATCAATAAAACCTCTTCTCTGCTTCCCCCCAGCCCTGACTTAAACACCCTTTCCTCACATCCTAGGATCAAACCACCTTTGGAATTCGAGCTCATACCCTGCTCTCACACTCCTCCCTTGCCGTTGGTAATTGAAAAGACGACAACAGAAGGCATCACGACACCCCCAGGGGGCAACGACGGAGGGGTAGACCGAGCGCGCGGAACGTCTGTACGATATGGATGTAAGTCCCACGTAGCTGCGCGCCCCTGTTCCCCGGGATGCACCTGGCATGAATACTTCAGTCCAGGTGCATTACCCTTTCACCGACCCAGCCTGCGTCGGGATCGGGGTGGAGCTAGAAAGCCAGCTCCAAGCAGCACCCCAGCGATGGCCGGTAGCCGCGCATCTAAGGCAACGGCCTTTTGTCGTGGCCTTGCAATGGCCTGTAGCCATGCCCTTGCAATGGCCTGTAGCCATGCCCTTGCAATGGCCTGTAGCCATGCCCTTGCAATGGCCTGTAGCCATGCCCTTGCAATGGCCTGTAGCCATGCACTTGCAACGGCCTGTAGCTGTGCCCCTGCAACGGCCTGTAGCTGTGCCCCTGCAACGGCCTGTAGCCGTGCCCCTGCAACGGCCAGTAGCCGTGCACCTGTGACGGCCGGTAGCCACACATCTAGGGCAATGGCCTGCAGCCGTGCCCCAAAAGCAACGGCCAGTAGCCATGCACCTGTGACGGCCTATAGTCATACAACAGCGACAGCTAGTAGCCGTGCCCTAAAGAGACAGCCAGTAGCCGCTCCTAGTGCTGCTATTCCCCCCTGCAGAACCCTTGACGGCCGGTTGCTGCATGTGGGGAGAGAGGTATGCCCTCTCTCCTGCAGTTGCCTCGAGGGGGATGACACCAGTGACAAGCTGTACCAGCAGGCAAGGGACGGTCTGTAGCCGCTCTTCACCAGCACGTCTCCCCTCATGTGGGATTTCAGTGATGGCCTGCAGCCGCACCCACAGGCAGGTGATGGCCGGTAGCTGCACTTCGCCTGCGACCCTGTCAGGGAGTCGGGCCCCGGTGACGGCCAGTTGCTACACCGATGGGAAAGGGACGGCCTGTAGCTGCCCTCCTCTTGTTGCCCAAGGGACCTTGGCGACGGCCAGTAGCCATGCCAGGGAGGAGCACTTCAAAAGCCCCTCCTCCCCTGTGACTCAACAACCCGAGGGAGACCCCTGTTCAAGCCGCCCCTCCGGTGGCAGAGCGAGTCCCACCCTTGGCTCCCCTACCCGAGGCAGTCTCCAGGGGGAACACCAGGACTGGTGGAGAGGACCCGTCTTGACCCCGGGGTTACACCCCATACAGCTGGCACCAGAGGGAGACCCACACCTGTCGGACTCAGGCTGCCCACAACTCCACAGCCCTACCCTGACGGCGAAGCAGCGGGAGCGAGACCGCAGTCGGCAGGTCCTCCACGCTGCCCCGAGCACCCCGGAGCGCGACTTCTCCAGTCTTCGGCCCCAGTCCCGAGGGCCAGACTCCAGTACCGAGCCCCTCCGGCACGGGGCCCCTCCACACACCTGACCGCAGCCCCACACGGAGGACGATGTCCCCCCGGGTAGTCCCATGGCCCCTCACCAAGAGTGCACCTGAAGAGGCGCTGCCACCGCCAGGCTGCCACTTGTGAGCTGTCCCTGGTTGGCCCTGCCTCCCCCCCATATCCCTATAGTGACCGTGATCTCTCTCTCTCTCTCTCTCTCTCTCTCTCTCTCTCTGCCCGCGAGTGAAAGTGAAAGTGACTAGTGCAGTGACTGTGGAAGTTAAAGTGCAGTAACAGTGGTAAAGCAGCCAACACATAGTGAGAAGTAAGAAAAGACACTACCAGTGCATACCGCGGGACAGTTTAGAAATTAGGGGAGAGACCAGCAGCCCTAGAAAAGAGTATAGTCACAACTCAAGAGCAGTGTCTGTTAGCCTGTCTGTCGGTATCTTGCGAGATACCTTTAACTTATAAACACCTGTCCAGTCCAAGTTACTTGTCTTTGGATAAAGTCTAGCCTTGTATCTAGAATTTGGCAATATATTTGTAAGGTTGTTGCTCTGTGTTTTTATACCCTGTTCCTCTCATATTGTGTCAAAGCTCCGATCTAGAAAGGGAACCCAGCTACAGCTTAGGCCTTCTTAGGACGGGAAGCCGCCCTAAAAACGC